>NW_015378069.1:0-202751 GCF_001204775.2 Aspergillus nomiae NRRL 13137
CTCCAGCATCATCGCAACCTGGATCTTGATCCCAACCACCTCATCCGAAAACGGATGCATCCCCATCTCAATCCCAATCCGCAGCGCCTCCTTGTACGCCTGCAGCGCCTTCGGCGGCTCAGATCCACCTCCGTGTAGTACACCGCCGTGCGGAGCGCTCCGCCACCGGCGGCGGGAACTTGTGGTACTGCGGCCCGACGCGCGTGTACTCGACGTAGGCGATGTAGGTGAATATGGCGGTGGCTGCGGCGGCGGAGAAGAGCGCAAGCGGGAGCAGGATGGGGTTCTTGCGCCAGATGTCACGTTTTGCTTGTTTGAGGCCGAGGGTCCATTTTTGGAGCGTGGAGAGGGATCTCTTTTGTGAATGTTGGAAGGGTTGCAGGTGGTTTTGGAGGCTTGCACGGGGCGTCTTGGGGAGTGTTGAGAGGCGGCGGGTCAGCGTTGAAGAGAGGGTTCTGGGGAGACGGCGGGTTGTTGCTGGGAACATCTTGGGTTCTGGTTTTCTTTTTCTTTGGGTGTGGTTATTTCGGCATTGAGGGGTTGGTGGTACGTTGTTTGATTGAGTGAATAGGTTTGAATTGGTTGGTGTAAGCAGGTGAGTGAGTGAGTATGAAGAGTCGAGTGTAGGAGTAAGAATTCAATCGCGGAAAAAGAATTAAATTCTATCGATGTTCCGGCCCCAATTAATTGGTCGGAGCTCCCGTCGCAGTATGACGTCGCCCTTTATCGATTTCATTATTCTAGGTACCCTTCTTCTATCTCTGCCTGGATAACGCTTTTCGCTGGCGATGAACTTTTATTCTTAAGTGGAATACTACTTTTACTTCTCATTGTTCTTCTAATGGTCTGAAAATGTGTGGTAGATATGCCCTTGGCGTGGTATGTTACGTCCCTCTACCTACTCGCGTTCTGTAGCCAGAGCACTAGGCATCTGACAAACAGAACAGCGCATGGCCTTCGTGCGTCGCCGCCTCGAAGAACAAGGCCTCCAGGTCGACGAAGCGCCCTCTGATGACGACGTCCGAGAAACATACAACTTCGCCCCGGGGAACTTTGGCGCCGTGTATCGCGCGGATATATATCCCTCCGGACACAACGAGGAACAACCTGAGGACGACGACACTACATCACCGGCCCAGAACAATGCAACAGAGAAAGACGAACAGACGCACCCCCAGCTCAAATACAAAATCCAGAGCATGAAGTGGGGACTGGTCCCGTTCTGGACGAAGCGGAAACCGGATTACGGGTCGATGATGCGGACGATTAATTGTCGGAGTGACTCGCTGGCCGAGGATCGCGGGATGTGGACGTCCATGAAGCGGAGGAAGAGATGTGTAGTCGTCTGTCAGGGTTTCTATGAGTGGTTGAAGAAGGGGCCTGGGGGGAAGGAGAGGGTGCCGCATTTTGTGAAGAGGAAGGATGGGGAGTTGATGCTCTTTGCGGGGTTGTGGGATTGTGTTTCTTATGAAGGTGAGTTTATAGACGTTTATTGGGGTTGGTTATTTGCTAATTTACGGTGGAAGGGGAGGATGAACAGCTCTACACGTATACGGTTATTACGACGTCCTCGAACGCTTATCTGAAGTTCCTTCATGATCGCATGCCGGTCATTCTGGAGCCAAATAGTGAGGCGATGAAGATTTGGCTGGATCCGAATCGGACGACGTGGTCGAAGGAACTGCAGTCTGTGCTGAAGCCATACGAGGGCGAGTTGGAATGCTATCCAGTTCCCAAGGAGGTTGGCAAGGTTGGAAACAACTCCCCTGACTTCATTGTGCCGGTAAGTAGTAAGGAAAACAAGAGTAACATTGCGAATTTTTTTTGCAAATGCAAAGAAAAAGACCGAGCCGGGTGTCAAAGTCGAAGGTGATGGCATTGCGGATCAAAATATAGTCGAGAACGAAGACGATCCGCGTCCAATGAGGGAAAGTGAATGGAGTGAGGACAATGCACCCAAACCAGCAGCAGGCACTAAGAGAGAACGCACCCCCGAGGGACCTGAAGAGGTAGCAGATGAGGGGATGAAGAGACCAAAGACAGAGCCGCTCACTCCTTCGTCAAAGATGGCCTCAGAGCATAACCTAGCATCGAAGCAACAGACAACCCCTGTCGGAAAGAAGATGCGAAGTGCCACTCATAATGAAAAGCCCACGAAAAAGGTAAATGCGAAGAAAGCTGATGGATCCCAGCCAATCACAAAATTTTTCTCAACCTGAAGTTGTTCTGTAATACCGAATAGCATGGTGTGCTATTCGGACTGTGTCCTCAAATGCTAACTCGTCGTGATGCGATATGAGATGCGATTCGAGCCAAACTGGCCTGCAGTTTAACCATAGCTTTCATCAAGTCAAGTAAAATACAGTTGAATAATGTACATGGATTCTCAATGCATCCGCTATTGACTCTCCTGCTGGCGCAGCCTCTGTACCAACTTTTCCCTAAGGAATGGACTCAAACCAAAACTAGATTTCTTGTTAGTACTATTCGGTGCCATTTAAAGGAACTGTGACCTACATTCCGTCCCGAGTTACGATCCGATAAGTACCTATTGAAGTCAGCTACTCTCACTGGAACGTTCTGTACAGGAACACCGTACCGCTTGGCTGATAATTTCCGTTGCTTCCCACGAAATTACCGCTACCATCGACCTCAAGACTTCCAAAGATATCTTCGGGCCATGCGATCCGGCCATATTCGGGCGGCCGTCGGTTGTCAGAAAGATGTATCCAGCCTCCTCGCCCGGCAGATCCAGCACCACCTTGGCCGCTCGCTCCACCGCTGGAATCCGCTGCACTGTGCCGTCTTTTGGCACGTCCACCCGTCAACAGGACACCACCAGAGCCCAAGTTAGCGCCGGATGTAGACGCCATCACCTGGGCTTGGGCGACAGCGTCGGGGTCCTGGTGGCCATACTCGGAGACCACATCCTGTACGATCTTCAGGAATTCCGGGTTCTCCTTAAAGGAATCCGTTGTAGGGGGCAATTTGGAGGTGACGCCAATAGACAATTTAGAGTTTGGAGGTTCTGACGGCAACAATGACAAGATGTGGTTTCCATTAGATGGGAAAACATACTAGATAAATCGTCAGTGCCAATCATCGCAAGGATTAACTCCATTGGAGGCATACAATGTGGGGATGCCCTTCTAGTGTCGAGACGCCCCGGATTTGTGACCATCTTGACAGACTAGGAGTATTACGGGCAAAATTCCTAAAGGCAAACATATTGAATGAGCTCAATTGAGTATGTCGTTAAACAAGTTGGAGGTAAGAATTGAGCTTTGATACTGGGTTTACCTATGACGACGGAAGCAAACACAACAAACTCATGTGACTCCGCGTTCTGGCCGCAAGTCACTCCGCATCAAATAGTTCCTTCACCGGAAATCCATAGAGTTGGGTGGTGTTTTGGTTGATAAACAGTCCTTTCGCTTTTCTTTGGCCTTTTCAATTTTCACTCTCTACACTCATGCTTTGGCGATGCTTTTAATAGTCTAGTGAGTTTTCACAATTGCATGGTGTTGCCCGGTGAGCCCGTCGGATAGAAGAAGATAATGAACTGCGCAGCGGTGCAGTATTGAGAAGAGGTCCGAATCGAACTGCTGCTATCGTTTCATGCGTGATACCCCGCACTTTGTCTAATTATTTATCTGGTTACATTTTGAATCCATTGTTTTGAGCAGCTACCATGGCGACTCCGTCTTCCAAGCAAAATCCCGGCGCAACGCCGACCCATCTGACTTCTTCTCCCCGCCCCTCTGGACCTATGGCTCGACCTATATCGCACAAATCACCTTCAACGAGAACCCCATCAGCTTCCAACCATCAACTGACTTCGACGCATCAAAATGCCACGCCTCTGGCCGCAACCACTGGGGCTGACGATCCCGTCACTCTCAGCTCCCCGTCGGCGCTTCTTGCACTTGGTGGCTATGGCGGGATTAGCCCGTCACCCGCAGTCCATGACGCTTTAGTAGCACCCGGTATGCATGACAGCGACATTCAGGCACTCGGTATGCAAGGCCTGAAACTCGGAAGCGCGCGCGACAGCGACGAAGAGCGGAGGAGACACATTGAGGACGTGGTCCAGGTTCTACGGACACGAGTCGCGGGCAGAGGGGTGTGCAGGGAAGGCATTGAGCGACTGGGCCAGCTCGAAGGCTTTGAGTCGATTTGGCAGGAGGATAGCCTCAGTATTGCGGGAAATTTTGTTGATCTTGAGATTGAGTTCTACCGTGCGCAGAATACAGTGAAGGATGTCAGCCTGAATATCGCAACGCCAGAAGCCACGGACGGTGAACGTCGGGAAGCCACGGCTGTCCTAAAGCGTGATTTGATAGAATCGCCTGAAGATAGAGGACGGAGTTCTTGGAAAACTTTGACTAAGTTCCATGAGAATCTACAGTGGCTGGCGAAGCATGATAGACTCAGCCAAGAAGTCAACTGTTTTGAGGCCATAGAAGGTCTTTACGAAAGCTTGAAGCGCATTTGGGATGAGGAAGGAGATCACCGCAAGTTTTCTGGTATCAACGATCACCTCTGCAGTGGTTGGGTTGGCAAGCCGTGTCTGCATCAGGGAGGCCGTATTGGCCTCAACTTAGAGTACTGGGTACATCAAGCACGCGTCCTGGATGCCAAGCAAAAGAAGGCTTCCCCTGATGACATGGCTATAGATCAGCCGCCCGAATCGTCGATGGACGGCGAATCAGGGAACCATAACGGTAAATGGAACATCATAATAGAGTGTGAAGAAGGATATCCGTCGCTCCGTGTGTCCAAAGAGTGGGTGAATTCCGAGGTCTTTACAGTCATGAACAACAATACGAACGAACCGTCGTCGTCGAACGAGATAGGAGGGTCTGATGTTACTGTTGTTAACTGGGCAGACCCACCAGCGACTCTTCCTTCCCAAGATCAGCAAGATGCAATGGCGCTCGATTCGGGCATGCTAGGTGCCGCACCCAATCGGCGGTTTGTTGCGAGAATGGAACCGCCCCTTGAACTGCCAATCTTGGCAGCTTCGGACATATACAGACACCTGGGCATTCAGATGCCGCAAGAGTTTAAGATGGTAACCTACGATGGACTCTTAGCACCGGGATGGTCACCATTATCAGCGGCGGGAGCTATGGGCCTGGGGCCTGAGGAAGCATCCCAACTTGGTCGCAGAAGGCGCAAGATGGCCGTCCAGACCGTTGACCAGGATGGAAAACCATGTACTAAACAACATAGCTACACTTTCCAACCCTTTGAATCTGTTGCTGGGCGTACGATGCGTGACATCCCCTTTGCGCACCCGCGGCAGCTTGCAGATATTCTTCCGGTGAGTTCAAGAGCAAAACTACTCATGAGAGAAGTTACTGATAATCTTTATTCCCCTCTGACAGACGCTACGCCAATATGCGCTTTTAGCAAACATGATCCGTAACATTTTCAGTCCTCCGTCCAAGAACGATGAGAACAGAAAGGATGCCCAAACAGACTCTTCAAAGAACTCGGTTAGTCCGCTGAAATTCAAGGAACCAGGGAAGCCAAAGAAAGATGTGATCATCTTGAGCAACAACGATCCCAACGAGAAAAAGCTCGATCGGTTGCTCAAGGGCTTCAATAACACAGACAGGACCACGAAGGACAAAGGGAAAGACACATTCAAGTCGAACGCTGACGGTGGCGACGATAATGCCGATGAGGTTAAAGTAGACGTTACATTGCGGACACAGCTTGGTCAAGCGCCCGTCGTGATGTTACTTTTCACGGTAAACGATCCACCCGATTCTGCAGAATCGGCCAAGGAAGAAACTACTATAAGCAAGGTTTCCGTTAGTTTGGAAGTTGGATTGAACGGCCGCGTTTCGGTTGTAGACATGACAGGATTGTTGGACCACTCTAGCGGTCTTGGAGATATGGACGTGCAAGTGACCGATGAACAGAAGAACGAAGTGACTGAACTACAAAACAAGATAGCCCGGGTGCTGGAAATATCTCAAGACCTTGGGACACTCGTGGAATGGATCCTACGATGGATGCAGCAGCGAAAGGGCCGTTGAGAATACCTGTCACATATCCCGGATTGGCTGGGTAGCCGCGGCTACCGCTGCCGCCGAGTGGAGAGGGTTGTGTCGACCAGCCCTGCCTCCAGCGGATCAGTTGAGGCTTGACCAGATCTTCATCTGAGGCTCTGCAGACGAGGGCGGGGACCCAGCTTCCTGTCCGGAGCTAGCCCAGCAATCGATGCTGTACCTGCATAGACTTTATCCCCCCATCTATCCGCCAACAGAGCTCTGCCATGGGGGCTCTCTGGGAACTACGATTACCATGTTGAAAGCAGTTTCCCTCACGAGATCAGAATCATCCGTTGCTAGTATTACCTGTCCACGCGCAGTTGGCGAAGAAATAATCGAACGTGGAGCATGACAACCCAACGGGCAGCAATCGGTGAAAGTGGGAGGAAAAAGGAAAGAAGATCCGGTGGGATAGGGATCTGTAGCTTTACACGTTTCCATACATACATATGCCCAGGCATGCGAGATGCAGAATGAATGTTGTTGCTACCAAGAAATAAAGTTCCGACCCAGATGGAAATGGCGGTGGAAGCGGCTAGTGTAATGCCTGGCTGCCTTATACCAGGGCTGAGGGATTTAATTGTACATCCCAGTGCATGAACAGCCACTGCAAGGAGACCGTTTGGTGGTTTTCCATTATCTAAACCATGAGGGAATAACCAGTATGAGAATGACCTGTCAGAGATCTTCTTTACTTCGTGGGATCCCAAAAAGATTCCCCTCGATGTCCAAAAGAAGAGGAATCGACAGAAGAAAGCCCCAAAAATGAAAAAAAAATAACAAAAAATAGAAGAAGAAATGAGCATGATCAGCTGCGCGAATTACCCAGCTGGACTGGATACCTCATTAAAAAAAGTGATCCATCGAGGGTTTCAAGAAAATATGCATGAGGATTCCTCTGCATGCGTGGACGAGGTATGAGGCATTAAAAATTTCATTGGAATTCTTCATTACAAGACATCCAGAACAAGATCAATGAAAATAAAATTTGTAGTGGAATGATTTTCATTATTCCTATCCCTTTCTTCTCATTTTTGCTCCCTTTGCTCCGTTCCTTGTCGATTCAATGACATGTGGCCATGAATCGACTGTCAATCGACCACAAAACCCCTCGCCAAGCCGAACAAATGTGACTCGCAGAGGTCTTGGCTGATCGACTGGTTCTGACGATGACTCCATACTATAGGAGGACTTTCTCCAAGCTATTGTTCCAGGTATGTTCGACTGTCGTCAACCTGAGGCACTCCAGGCGAGCGATGACGATTCGGGCCGAATCCAGTCAGCGGCGTTTGTCATGGACGGCGGCCCAGGACCAATCAGGGGGCGACGATAAGGGACCCGGTCGAATGCGGAGCATCACAGGGAAAAACATGGTTGGCGACTGAAGCCATTACTCATTATCAGGCTGGCCCATCACAACTATTACTCTAACCCCCTCAATATCATTATTGATATTCCGGTCATTGGATGACAGACATCCCCTTCGCGGTGATTAAGTTGCTTAGATCGTGGGTATCGGTGAGGGATATTCATGGCGGTCACTCCCTTCGGCCTTTCTTATCCGAGGTCGAAAGGAATTTTTCCACGATCAGCTTTTCGGTATGGGACTTTCAGATGTCAGTCATGACGCACTCGTCGGTTGTCTTGCACGTTCAATTACCCGGAAACACTGGAAGTTCTTGCGGGAGCACGCTAAACCCCTCCTGGTTTAGAGACTGCGCCACATTCTATTCTTATGACTGGCTGACGGCGTACGGCGGGCGGAAGCCACCTGCTGCGCACCCGACCAGATCGGGAGGAGAGTGGATCATGGATATCATTCAGAATAGAATATCTAGACCTCAATACAATCAATACACCATTACATTTGATAGACCGAATCTATTCTTTTCGGGTCTCGTTTCACCACGAACTAATAATAACCCTCCCAGTCTCACAATCTCACCCTATCAGGGGAATACTGGTAGTAGTACTAAGAATACATCGCTTTCTCCTGTAGTGGATGTCAACCACAGGGCTGAACCGAAACCTCACCCAAGACGTTCTACTCTTTGTCCCCCTCTTGATTCTAAACTCTCTCGGCCACTCATGATGCAGTTGATTCCTGAATCTCCCGACCCCCGACGCCTATCATTTGCTGTCGTACCGTTCTCACGGAGGAATGATACAATTCCAAGAAGATCGCCACTCCGGGGGACGTGTTGGAGCATCCTTGTACCTCCCAACCGGTTGTGAGGTTTGAAGTGACTTAATCGTGACAACTCCCCTCTGCCTCGACCCTCTTGCACACGCCCTTCGAGGCGGTGCAGACCGCAGTTTCCCTCAAGCGGACCAATCCCTCGCCTAATAACCCTCTAAGAATAACTCTGACTAACCATCTGGGCCGGTCTCGGGGTCTTGGGGGCGGCTTAACTTTTCTCGCTCGTTGCTCGCCTTTTTCGAGAATTTCTTGCCACGCCCCACATCTGTGGAGGTTTATTTTCTGTAAATTTGCCCTTTTTCAGTTTTGGTACTGTGAATTACCGGCTGGCTGTAATCTTGCCGCTTTGGGTGATTATCGAGGATTTCCTTTTTTTTTTATTTTTATCCTTTGATAGACTGCACTGATCATTGTCGCCCAGTAGATAAGGATTTAATCTGTAAAGGCAGTATCTTTGTATTCTCCCCAAAACAGATAAAAGGAAATAAGAACAAAAGCAATTAGATTTCCAGCCATCAATCGGTCGACGCGCTATGATCCACCCACGCGACTATGGCGGGGTGTCTTTTTGAGGGGCATTGATAAGGAATCCTTCTGATAAGTCGCAGGTACCATAGATTTTGATATGCATCGTGAACATCCACCATGTCCATGCCTATCGGAAAGACCCTACCAATACCCTTTCCAGAATGTCTGTTCATCTGATCCCGGAACTCTGTCGGTCAGTATGACAAGGCACATATCGAGACAAAAAACAAAATACAAAGGGTCATTAAAAAGGAAAGCGACGAATAAGATGCAATCCGTGAACGAGTCCCCCCATATGACTTGCTATAAGCCATGCGCCCGATCTACCAATGGGGTGACAGTCCTGGACTATTAGTTGCATGCAACGTTCAAACTAAATGGAGAGATACTCGGGTCCTGCAGCTGATATGCGCCGTCGTCAATTAATCGTTGATAATACCTCTTAGCAACAGCCTGCTTCTCACGTCGCTATCTAAAAGCCTCACTCAGGCAACCCTCGTTCGTTCGCGGTGCGAGTGTATCGAAGGCCTGGTCAGCCGACTGATAATGGTCGAAAAGGGGAGGTCACAATGCAGAGAATAGGTCGAGGAAGTATAATTAAACATCGATAGAAGGCGTCCGGATCACCGTGGCGTGGGGTGCGATTATCTGGGGAAGAGAGATACGGGCTAGAGATATCCAAGCGTCGTCAAGGGAGATTCCGGTGATTAGTATTCACAGCCCATTCTATCGCATTGGACTGGCCCGTTCAAATGACTCTGCCTAGTAGTTTCTTGGTTGCAGATACTTGCATTACTTTTGCATCGAGGTATTTTCTTTACCCATTTCACTATAGTTACTGTATCGGCGCAGAGGAGGAAAGGGGGAGTCATTTTTCTTTTTTTATTTTTGATTTGGATCCATGATGGCTCCATCTCTTTACCCAATTAGGTAGTCTTATTGAGTGCCTGAGGTGCGGACTTGGGCAGTAACCTCGTAATCGACCGTGTATTAGGAAGATAGAACCGTCTAGCCGACGCCTATCGCAGGTTGGTTGGGAGGCTATCCAACTGACTCCATGTAGCTCTTAGTACCGTGTCATATATGTCCAGATAGGAGAGTACCTGATCCATTCAAATGGGAGTGGGAATCAAATGGCGGAGAGCAACCCTTGTCTTAGCTGCAGCCTTGCCGCATCTTCTCAGCGTCCAGACGCTCAACCACAAGATTTGTGGGTTGCGCCTTTTTTTTTCTTGTGGTTTTGAATTTTCTGAAACACCGTAACAACGCATCCACTTTCAATAATTAATTCAAAAATGATAATTCCATGCCAACCATCAGACCAGAATGAGTCTACCAAACTACACGTATCTTTTCTAAAAATTCACTAGATTCTTGAGCTATTCAAAGTTATTTTTTACTAATAATAATAATGTAAAAAAAGAAGTGCTACCTGAATTCAAAGTGAAACCAGTCTGGCAGTTATGCAGCCGGGAAAAAAAAAAAAAGAATTAAAAATGTAAAAAAAAGAAAATTCAGTGGGAAATTCAATTTACCGGCGGTGCCCAGCAACCGAGAATATCGACCGGCGCCATTACCGTAATTTTCAAGCCGAAACCACGCCATACCCGATCGGGATGAATTTGCCCCCTCCCCCAAAAAAAGCTACAATGGATTGAGAGTCTCTCTTTCTCTTAAATTTAAAGCATCGCCTCCCCACCCACTGAACCATTGTCACTTACATCTCTATCCCTTCTATCCGTATACTTACCCATCTCCCTTCCCTTCAACCCGCTTTGCTTTTAATCTCCTCCTTTCCTCTTCCTTCGCTACTTTCCAATCGATCTCTCAGATCGTCGTGTCGCTTTCGTCTTTCTTATCGCAGGAACAAAGCTTCTTTAAGCAGTTGAAATTTACTGGTTCTGCTCTGCATCCGTTGCAAGCTGAGATATCTCGAAAAGAAAAAGTTTCTTGTCTATATCCTTCACACACACATCAATCATTATGGTATGTGATACTCATCGTTCTCTTATCTCACGCCTTTATCGCGTGGTGGTACTCGTTATCGCTTGGATAAGTGCTGACCTATGACTCATCACTACAGTCTGAATCAACAACCGTCTCCAACACGGAGAATGTGCGTTACACTTCTTATTGATTGCTATCATGCTTTCTTCAGCCGATTTCCCGGCTTTGAGGAAACAAACATACTGACTTGCGCTGGCAACAGCTCATGAAGTACATGAACCTCGACCAGCGCGGAAGCGTGCAGGCTGAGTACGTCTGGATTGACTCCGTCGGTGGATGCCGCAGCAAGACCAAGGTATGTATTCATATCCGACCTTCATCCCACAACCTTATCCGTGGGATCGCGTATCGGGCGGGAGTATGGGTCTAGGACATTGAATGTGCACGGCGCACAGACGCAAAGGGATCGTGATCGTTATCTCGACTCTTCGCTGATAAGCCCTGCGCACGGTGATCCGATGCACTCTGTTCCTGCGCCTACCCGGCCCACGTGACCAGACATGGGGACGTCGATTACTGACCCCACTATCTAGACTCTCAAGAAGGCTGTTTCGTCCGTTGACGAGCTCCCCGAATGGAACTTCGACGGTTCCTCAACGGGTCAGGCCCCTGGTGACAACTCCGATGTCTACCTCCGTCCCGTTGCTATCTACCCCGACCCTTTCCGTCTCGGTGACAACATCCTCGTCCTTTGCGAGACCTGGGATTCGGATGGAACCCCCAACAAGTACAACCACCGCCACGATGCCAACCGCCTGATGGAGGTCAACGCCAAGGAGGAGTTCTGGTTCGGTCTTGAACAGGAGTACACTCTCCTCGGTAACGATGGCTGGCCTTACGGATGGCCCAAGGGCGGTTTCCCCGGTGCCCAGGGTCCTTACTACTGCGGTGTCGGAACTGGCAAGGTCTACTGCCGTGACATCGTCGAGGCTCACTACCGTGCTTGCTTGTACGCTGGCATCAACATTTCTGGTATCAACGCTGAGGTCATGCCTTCCCAGTGGGAGTACCAGGTTGGCCCCTGCCCCGGTATCGAGAGTAAGTTGCACCATTTTGTTTCATCTAGTATATTCGGACTAACAATTTTTTGCAGTGGGTGACCAGCTTTGGATGTCCCGTTTCCTCCTCCACCGTGTCGCTGAAGAATTCGGCGTCCGTATCTCCTTCGAGCCCAAGCCCATCAAGGGTGAATGGAACGGAGCTGGTCTCCACTCCAACGTTTCCAACGCCGCCACTCGTGCTGAGGGTGGTATGAAGGCCATTGAGGCTTACATGAAGAAGTTCGAGGCCCGTCACGCTGAGCACATTGCCGTCTACGGTGAGGGTAACGAGGAGCGTCTCACTGGCCGCCACGAGACCGGTAGCATTGACAAGTTCAGCTACGGTGTCGCCGACCGTGGTGGCAGTATTCGTATTCCTCGCCAGGTGGCTAAGGATGGCAAGGGTTACTTCGAGGACCGCCGTCCCGCCAGCAATGCTTGCCCCTACCAGATCACCGGTATCATCGTTGAGACTGTAAGTTCTATCTGGAAAACTTTGGATTAATGTGGATATGGAGCTAACGGATTACACTCAGATCTGCGGTGGCAACTAGATACCTTAACTACCAATAAAAACGTGAAGACTTTTGTTTCCTCTTAGCGCTCGTATACCCTCCGGCGTCAGTTGGGATCGAACTAGGAGAGCAGCCTGGCAGTGTGGAGCACATAGATTTTTCTTTTCTTTTCTTCTCACGATGGTATTTCAGGTTTTCTTTTACTCGGATGCCAGAGCTTGCCTTTGCGTTCATTACCCCATGCCGTTTATATTCTAATTACTTCTCTTTCGTTACTTGTTACTGGGTTATGTGTTACGTCAACAACAACATAGAAGGTTCACAGTGAATTGGACAATCACTAGGAATGGAACAACTGTTTAGGAAACAGGAAGGAAAGGAGCAACCACTGTCATAGTATTATTGTGTATCAAATACAACCAATCACTCTTTGGATGGTTTTTACTGGAGTAATGCTACGCCGAGCTTGATGTCGGTATGATCAACCTACCGTTGTGGTAGGTGATCCACTTGAACTTCAACACTGGAATAATTTCCCACGCTTCCTCTGTGTCTATATCTTGCTCGATAATTGGTTTGTCGAAGTCTCTTGTTGTAACGAATGAAAACTACCAGCAAACATTCGTTCTAGACATAAGTTGCATCTACACTTATCACATGATCCATCATACAAGCCACTCAGCCCTTCCAATATTATATTCCTTTCGACATAAGAATACTACCAAGATCATTGTAGAGAAACGAGACATAACGTTACGGAGCTGAGTTCTTATCACAATGAGCTTGGATTTTGTATAGTATAGTAAGTACAATCTAGACTATCTATCTATTAGAATTAGCATCTTCGTGTTAACGAGATGTAGATAAGTATGTATGAATACAAGTATTACTTGTTGACAATATGGCATCATACCAGACAGAAGTCAACCCAGCGTGACTAGCTAGGTAGTCAGTCAGGTCAGTAAACCCTGACGGGAAAATGCCACGCACGTACTAGTAGTATATATAGTGTACGTACGCAATAATTGGCGGATGAGTTTAGTTAGTTGTTCCTCCTCTTCTTGAAAAGAGAAAATATCCCCGAGCCCAATCCATCGAGACCCCTCTGCTGTGCCTCGCGTCTAGCGGCTCCATCCACGATCTTGTCCGGGTCATTCTCATCGCTCTTGCGTCCGTCAATCACCCGGACCAGGATCTGCATGGTTACCGCGGCGAGGATGCTTCCGCACAGAATGCCCACCATGACTAGGTTGCTTTTCCGGAACTTGAGACGGCCGGGCGCGGCGCGGTCCTCGGCCCAGCCGTTGTATAGGGCGTAGGTCGTTACGATACTGCCCAGATTGCCTAGGCCGGAGACGATGGCGGAGGCGGCTGCGACGCCGACTTCGCCGTGGCGGGGTTGGAAGATCTCGGTGGTCCAGGTCATGGTGATGGGGACTGTGGGGCCGAGGCCGAAGCGACGATTAGGAGGCCGCCGTAGCGGGGCCAGGAGTTGGTGTCTGTGCCGGCGTAGGTGGTGAGGAGGAGGCCGAGGATTTGGAGGAGGACGGGGACAGAGAAAAAGAGGGCGCGGTGGCGGTGGAAGCGGTCGGAGAAGGGGGTTACGAGGAGGATGGCGGCTAGGTCCATCTGTTGGTTTTCTTGGTTAGTTTTATGGTTATGTCGTTATTGTTGGGTTTGTGGTGTTGGTTGGAGGGCACTTACGAGCCAGATTGGGGCGGAGAGGAGACTGAGGTCTATTCCGCTGAGATTCGGGTTGATGGCTTTGATGATCACCGTGGCGTAGCTTTGAACGCCGATACCGACACCCACTACACCGAAGTACATGATGAGGAGGGGCCAAAGGCGCCAGTCGAGGAACACGCGGAGGAGGTCTTGGAGCGTCCATGCTGAGCGATGGTACACGCGCTTCAGGTCGTGGTAGTGGATTTCAGCGTCCCGGCCGGTCAGAGCAGGTGCACTGCGCGGAAACCACCGTAGGTATTTCTTCTTCGGGGGCTGTTCGCCTGGGGGTGTGGGCCGGTCTGGGAGCCACCAGAGGAGGAGGATGCCGACGGCGATTGTTATGACACCCCATACCAGGAACATCCACTGAAACCCGGCGTAGCCTCGGACACCGTCCATCTTTTGGAATCCGGCCGAGACCAGTCCGACAGCTGCGGCGGAAAGCTGCGCTGCTGTGTAGTATTGGCCAATCCGCTTCCCTGTTCGAGACGGAGGGTAAAAGAGGGTGAGGTAGTAGGCCATGCCGGGCCACATGCCCGCGATGACGATACCAAGAAGTAGACGTAGGAGGCTAGGTTAAGTTAGTTACCACATTACGGATTGTCTTAGATGTTGGAAGATCAGAGTTAGAGCTCTAAAGAGCGCCAGAAACATACTAGAAACTCCAGGCGGCTTTCATGGCGGTCATGCAGGTGCCAATGACGCCGACACTAATGACAATGCGACTCATCCAGACATGTGGACTGAGTCTGGACATGATCAAATTTGATGGCAGGTCGAAAATGACATAGCATACGTAGAATAAGGCGAGAGCAGTCGAGATTGGTGGTCGTTCACGTGCAGAACGTCGAAAATAGTGTGGTTGGTGTCTATGTTCATCGTTTGGGCTAGTGAAACATTGGACCGGACGGCTGCGCAGAGGAAATAAAGAACCCAGAAGGCGGGGATGATGCGCAAATCCAGCTTCCTAGAAATCTGTCAGATATGTCTTTTTCTTTTTCCTGGATGAGAGGTGAGAGCGCCTACCTGTAAATGCGCTCGATGTCGGCAATATCTGGCTCGCTACCCGATTCTACATCGTCGCGGTTGTCGCCAAACTGCTCACGTATATCTCCACTATCAGGATTTTTACCCATGTCCGCGGGTGGAAATTGCGACTGAGCTAAAGACATGATGGCGTCACGGCTAAGAATAAGGCTGACCTATGATACCGCGATCTGATGGGATCCTGCAGCACCACCGACGCCACAGACAAACCTCTATCTCGGGTGAGATAGAATGGGACTCTTTAAAGAAAAGTTGTGAGGCAAACGGAAGTCCAAATAGCAGCAGCAACGAGAGCAGAATTAAAACTCCGCTAATGGTGTCGGACAACAACCCCGCACGCCGACAAGGAACTTAAGGATCGACTAGACCGTAAAGTTCACCGAGTGATTTCTTGATGTGTTTCGCAATCAACCCTAAATCTGGAATTAGACCGGAATTTTTCTTTTCTTTTTGCTTGCGGCAGGATCAATATGCAGCAGACGGATAAACCCGTGAGCGTTCGCATATCCTCGGCTGTCGTGTTGGAGTTCCCATGGGTCATAACGGCCCCGAGTCAACTCAATAGTAATGAAAAGGAGCATACCTGAAGAGAAAAAGCCATTGCGGGTATTGTCTCCGATCGGTCTATTTGGTAGTTTGATTGACTGTGAAATTAAAAAGAGGGTTCAACGCTGATAGCGACTGATAAAATTATTATCGATAGCTCGGTAGCTCCTCCGTAGAATATCCAACTTTAAATCCAAGGGCCGGATTGTGGGGCAACAATAGAATACCCGTCTCGTGCTTTGATCGTTTCGTCGCAGGTGTCCTAGGGATATTCAACAGTAGGAACAATATATCAAGAGTTGAAGTTCAACAGGAACTGAAGAAGGTTGAACGAAGCAGTCGCAAAGTAGGGATAAATGTTCTCGACTCAATCCATCCGATGCTCGGCGGAAAGAAAGGCAAAAAAAAAACGGATCCACCAATGAGAAGCTTGGAACGCGGAAGCATAACTGAAGAATCTCAATTGACAGAAGTTGTGGAGAGGGACAATTATAAGAAGTCCAAAGAAACCAGAATGACTCATTCGGATAGCTTCAATCCGATGTCGGGCCCTTCATCACCCAGCTTTGGCTTCAGTGGGTGCCAAGTGACAACAGCAACAACATGGGGGGATCGGTGAGCCACCCGGTGAACTTGAGAAAATCTTTTTCTCAGCTCGAGAACAACAATGGCTTCAAAAAACCGTTGCTTGTCTGGGACAGTTTTGAAGGATTCTCCAAACTCGGTGGACTATCGGGGGCATAATCGTTCTATAGGTGTCAAGCTCTGCGCCAACTAGAATTGTACTTGCCATCTGCTGCCTTGGAAAATCAATCCATCCACCGTATAAAGCTTGCTCGCCTGGTATAGTTCGTCTTCATAATGACCATTGGTGTCTGGGAGCACTTCTGTGAGTTGAAGAGAAAGTCAACTAACAACGGTCAGCATGACTCAAGTCCAGTCTGACTTCTGAGTAGCAGAATCTTCCTTGGACTAGCTAAGCATGGGTGCATCAGTGTATCCCTTATCAGATAATCTTCTGGTTCATGGCTGTGTTCTGAGGAAGGCCATGATGATAACAAAACTGTTCTCAATGATGTTCTTAGCAGCCTTTAGATCAGCAAATTCTATCGACTCAAGCAGTCACCGACTGCCATTTAACATTCAATGTCCTTAAAATCTCAAGATAGTAAAAGTCACCTTCCACGTTGTCACCATTGTGCATCGACGTATCCCTTTGCATCATTTTTGTCAGAGCCATCGGGCTAGTATGATGCCTTTGCTATGCGAAGATGACGTTCATTCCTGATGAGTTTGATCCTTATCTAAAGCACCGTATTGTAATTCTCTCCTTTAGAAGCCGCGAAGTGCACATATATCTGCTCAATTGTCATATATCTCTTTCTCTTGAGCTGAGTACAATAAAAACACTAAACGAGAAAAACAGGTGTGTTTAGGGAAAAAAGGAGCTATGATAGAGAGACACGAATAAGCTCACTGTACACCAGAGTTTTGATATCAGACAGAAACATACAGTATAGAATGAGGACCACAGAAATATTACCTGGGCATGGTATGCTATCCATCTTACGTAGGCATGTTGGAAAGGAAACAAGCTCAGGCTGACATTGTACCTGCACGCATATCCATAGCATTGGAACCCTTGAGAACATCCAAGCAAAGATATTAAAGAAAGAAGACTATTTGCTCTGCTAGATATGGAAACCGGTGCTGTGTTAGATAGGACATGTGACCCCAGCCAAACAGTGAATAATTCCTGTCGTTTGTTGTCGGCTTCTGTTTGTATCTTTCCCCTCCCTCTTCTTCCTCTTCTCCCCCTTCATCCTGTATTCGCTTTCCACTCTCTGTACTCGATACGTTCTTCTTTCTTTCTTGAGTGTGTGCAGACTTTTGATACTGCTAGAACTACAAAGAACAGCTTTCAGGTGAGTATTCCCCGGAATCTTACATTCTCTCCCATATTAGTAGTCGACCAAGCAACAGACACTTCACTCTTAGGGAGATTCACTGTCCATCTACACATGCATTGCTTACACGTCCCATGCTTTCACTCACTGAAGTCCTAAGCTGACATCGTTCTCTTGTAGCTTCTGGTCCTTCACAGTGACAAGCGTCCATATACGGACAAGATGAGTGGCTGGGGTGCTGATGACGGAGCGGCTGGATGGGGGACTGCCGGTGATACTGGTAGGTGCTCGTGATCATGGGTGTAGTCATGGCTTTGCCCATTTCCTGTTTTGCTCGATGCATAGATTCTTATACTACTCCTCGATGCTAAAATGTAGACAGCTGCCTACACTGATGAGAATGCCAACCCATCCGGCAACTTCAAAGATCCTGGCCTTGATGGCGATGCCTGGGAGACTACGTCTGCTGGGAATGAACAAAATGATGACAACAGATGCCGAAAGTAGGTCAGCTTCTATGGCTCTCCCCTTTTCATATGCTAATGCATGTACAGCTGTGGAAGCGATGGTCATTTCGCCCGTAACTGCCCTGAGCCCCGTAAGGGTATGGCCTGCTTCAACTGCGGCGAGGAAGGGTAAGCAATAAGACAACGAGACGATTCTCTGTTGCTGAAATAAGCTGCAGGCATAGCAAAGCTGATTGCACCAAGCCTCGTGTTTTCAAAGGCACTTGTCGCATTTGCAATCAGGAAGGCCATCCTGCTGCTGAGTGCCCCGAGAAGCCTCCTGATGTGTGCAGGAACTGCAAAATGGAAGGTAAGACAATGACGACTGTTTTTTGCACGAGATATACTAATTTATCGTTACAAGGCCATAGAACCATCGATTGCAAGGAGAACCGCAAGTTCGACCTAAACAACATACCGGACAAGCTTCCAGAGGAGGCCTGGGCAGCCATGCAGAAGGCTAGCGAGGAAAAAGATCTTGAGGACTTCCGCGAAGTATGCTTCTTTTCGACATCCTTAAAACTTTTCATATGTTACAGGAGCTTACAAGAAGACAGGCTTTGAAGATCTACTCTAAGGCAGTCCCTGATGCGACTTTCGTTGATATTGAAAACAAGATGCGCCAGGACAACCTTAACTTTTACCTCATTGCCATGGTTAGTAGTACTAATGCTACCATTCCTGAGTACTAATAGCATGTTTGGGAGCAGGAAAAACCAGTTGGTGACTGTATCAGCGTGATCAATCTTCAAGGCAAGCTGGACTGCAAGTATGTCGTTGGGTTTTACTACAGTCAGAAGCCCCAGCGTGCCAATCTCAAAGAGCGTTGGCCTGAGTCGAGTGAAGAAAACCTTGAGCGCCTGGAAGATGCCGGTATCCCTTATGATCGAGAAATCCCAAAGTGCTCAAACTGTGGAGGTAGTCCATACCTTCGCATCCCTAGAAAGGAAGATAGCTGATGAGTTTTGCAGAGATGGGTCATACTGCGCGAGGCTGCAAGGAGGAGCGTGTTGTTCATGAACGTGTTGAAGTGAAGTGTGTTAACTGTAGCGCCGTCGGACACCGTGCCCGTGACTGCACTGAGCCTCGCCGCGATAGATTCGCTTGCCGTAACTGCGGGTACAGCCTTTCTCTGTTCAAATGTATGATCATGTTGCTGACCGTGTGCAGATCCTCCGAGCATAAAGCATCCGACTGTCCTAACCCTCGCTCTGCAGAGGGTGTTGAGTGTAAGCGTTGCAATGAAGGTGATACAATCCAGTTCAAATTAACACATCCCTATATGCTGATATGTATATTTAGTCGGTCATTTTGCGAAGGATTGTCCGCAGGCCCCTGCCCCGAGAACGTGTCGCAATTGCGGGTATGTACGAATTCCACTCCTCTAAGGCCTCACTTTTCTTTTCTTTTGAATTTTTTTCGCTCTTGGTGTGTGATAAGATCTAACAGAATAGATCCGAGGATCACATTGCACGAGACTGTGACAAGCCCCGAGATATTTCAACTGTGACTTGCCGTAATTGTGAAGAAGGTTAGAATTGACGTTCCATCTCATTTAGTGTCATCAAGCTAACACGAGCGTCAGTTGGCCATTTCAGCCGCGATTGTCCGAAGAAGAGGGACTGGTCAAAGGTCAAATGTAACAACTGCGGTCAAAGTAGGTTAAACCACGATAATATCTCTGAACAGTCTTGTTAACACTAAGTACTCAGTGGGCCACACCGTCAAGCGCTGCCCTAGCGACGCAGTCAATGATACCGGTATAGGCGACAACCCGGATTTGGGGAATAATGGCAATCAGAATGCAGCTGCAGATGATGGATGGGCTACCGATAACACTGGAATAGCCGACCACTCGCCTGCCGAAGAAGGCGGATGGAAACCAGGTTGGTAGACGTCCAGCGTGCCGGTCAGAGCACGGCGTGAGTCGGATTGATCGTTTGATACGGTGTCTGATGTCATCGCATGTGCACGGATCGTCCTCGTGTAGTCTACTCCAGGTTTTCTTTGAGCTTTGTCCATTCTCAGTCAATTTGGTGCGAATCATGGAGCATGGTAGCAACGCTAAATTCGAACGGCGGGGCCGGGAAAAGAAGTCACTCACACGGACCGGGATACAATCTGGAAAAGGAACCACTCCTGTCTCATGATGGATTGACTCCATTATCTGCTTGTCTCGGAATTAGTGAAGTTTGAATGCACTGCTACAGACATTTCCATCTCCGTCATTGGTTCTTTGCATTCCGGTAATACTGTGTACAGTGTATGCGTAGGACTTTTCTGCGCCGTAGTTGGTTTATGCTTTATAGGCCACCACCGACCCGATCGGATGATTGGGAGTCCATACCTAGCCAGGTATACTTACTCGCAGAGGGTACAAAAAACATCGGCCACTTATTGCCAGGAGTTTTGTTTCTGTGTACGCATCAAAGGAACCGGGCCAGTTTATGTCGGGTTTACCTCCATGGGAAACATTGGACATTGGACTGATGATTGTTTGGGATTGCTTTGGCCCAATGCAAGGATGAAAGTATGGGTCAGGTAAATTTGTATTTGGAATGGTTAACGTGCTGCCGGCGAAAGAAATTTAAGTGTCAAGAGTTACCATAAATTCTTTTAACATTAGAATGGCTGTTGCATTGCAAAAACACAACATTCGGTCTGTCTGCTAATACAGCATGCTCATCCTATCCTTGCGGCCCCTCTCAACTTTGTAGCCTGCGAGATAAGCCAAGTAACTACCGTATAGAACAACCCCTTGTCAATTGTCATTCGTTATTTCATCGTGCGCCGCAGACGATAAGGAATACCATGGTTCCATTAGAGCTTTGGCAATGAATTCTTCCTTCGTCATCTTCCCGCTATCCATGAACGCTTTGTTTTTATCTTCTCCAAGGCTTCATTATACTTCTTCAACTCCTTGAGCTTCTGCGATGCGAGTCCCTTAAGCTCTTCTGCCTGTTCATATTCCTTCCTACGCTTCGCCCACTCAGCAGCTCCTAAACGTTGACGGAGCTTTGTAAATGGAAAACTGTAATAGTTATTAAAGCTAGATGAGAGGAGTATATACAACTACATGGCCCTAGAAGCTTGTGACCACTTGATAACTAGAGAGTTCTCTCTTTTTATAGCCTGGTATTTTTGCCTCTTTCTTTTCCAAGATATGTATAAAGATATCAAGGTATCTCAAGTACTGAGAGATAATCTTAGGTAGCTTATTATCTTCGCAGTCCTATTTATTATTAATAAGTTTATCTTGGAGAAGCTACCACGGTGTTAAGCTAAATAGCTAGGTCCAATATATGACTACTTAAGATCTACTACTCTAATAATAGTAAGATCTTCTTTACCCTAAATAATTAGATTTGCTAAGTTAAGATTATCGTAAATTAATTTAAATTTGCTCTAGTTATATTTCGTGTGGACCAAGTTAGGTATTAAGGTTTTAAGGATCTTAAACAATATATATTTACTCATAGCACGTATTTACCAAAGATCGAGTTTGGCTGGTGAACAAGCTGTTCCCAGTCCTGGTCAAGAATATACTGAAAATAATCGGTCGTCATTGTAAGCCCCTGGGATCGATCGCCTGGATATTATTACTTAGTCAAACACAGTTAATTGCTAAACAAAAGAAAAGACATACCAAACGTATTAACTCCTCCGTCCTGTAAAATGCAGTGTACCTTGAATGTTAGCGGCTGGTAGACTACCAATCTAATCAAAATCGAGCTTAAAGATCTGAAGAAGAAAATTTGCTAATTATCTATAGATAAATTCAATATCGCAATCACTGATATCCTCTTTTATTACTCTACTAAAATGCTTGGTATTGGGATCCTAGAAAAGTTTACTAAGCTCACACCATTAATAAAGTCCATTATAATAAATAGACCAAGACCTAGTAAATTACTAATAGCAGGACCCCACGCTTGGACTATTAGGACGGGTATAGTAGTTCTATCGCGGATAAGACCTAATGCTAATACCTCCATTGCAACCTTTTTATTGGCGTAATCATCACAGACCATCCCTACGCGAGGGAAACGAACCATCCAGGATAAGATCGATAAGCATATTGGTATCCGTAGTGTCAGAGGAGCTTCCAATAGATAAGTTAAAGTACTTGTTGGATCAAGATTTAGTGAGTAGATTTGTTCATGGACATGAGGTGAACAAACAAGGGGTCTCATTGTAATATGTGTTGGCACGTGTCCTGCTGCCTCAGGCGGAGAGCAATATTTCCTTTGCACATTACTATGTTGATATGATCTCAAAGATTCCTCATAATACAGAGGATAGGAACCCAAATTTTTCACTTACTTAGAGGCTAGTTTGCTTACTCTTACTACAGGCTCTTAGGACAAGTCAGCCAAATAATTTATCCCGCCCACATCTGTTTCTCAATAGGTCTGATGAAGTACAGATACTGAAGATGGACCAAGAGAACTCTTCTACTTCCAGAGAAAATCTCCAAATTTGATAAAGACCCGATATCCGAAGACAGTAACGACTGAAAGAGAGTAAAGTTAAGTGTGCAACAGTTTTGTAGTTATAGACTACTAATACGCTTGGTAACTGTATATAGAGACACCGCTCTGTTATCAATGAAGGTCATTAAATTACACATATTTATTTGACTCTGAGGAATGGGGTTGAGCACGAACAGCAGCGTCTTTCTTCTCCTTGGCAGCCTTGCGTGCAGCAAGTTACTCAGCTATACAGATATTGTTTAATTAAGCTAGAATAACTTTAGTATAGGCTATATAGACTATTAAAATAGTAGTCTCTGAGTAGAGAAATCACAATTCTTCTATTATTTCTGTTATCGCCAACAGTTACTCTGTAGTCTATGTGTAAGGACAACCCAACCAATGCGACCCAAGACGGGCTGAGCAAGCCGAAAACAAAAGCAAAAGGCATCCCTTACCGTCCGCATTTAGGCATCCCGAGAACATTCTTCGAATCGGGCAGCCAAGCAACGTGGTCATGTACGTGCCTCTAAGTTTGCAGCATTCGAATATATTGCTCCACTGGGATTAGCATCGGAATGTGAGATGAGATGGCTGTGATGTAAGGGGTAAGTGGTCCACTGGTTGTGATATTAGGTGGAGTAGCGGGTGGTGTCCTCCGTATACGTGTGGCTATTTGTATTCTCTTTGTGGTTTAATAGTTATATGGTCTTGGATCTATATATGTTCATACATGTAAGTGTCGGTTCTTGGATGACTGGTTCTCATGGACATATACACTGCGCGCTATGTTTGATTAATATCCTCACGGTATCTGAAGTGGATATGACCTACACGATTGCACAGCAGTAATACGAGCTTATTCTCGTACATTGTTGATATGTTCTGCGGTGTAGCGACAGATATGCAAGGGGTGCTTCTCTTGCCATCTATCGGGAGTGATCCGGTGGGATAACTTTATGACAGAAAACTTTTTATTTTTTTCAAGGTAACCTTGCTTCCTTGTGCTCTTCTTGATTCATGCAAGTTTGCTGTCTGTTTTTATTATATCAAGTTTTCTTTTGGTATTATAGATCTATTCATGATATTGAATCGCTGTACGGAGTATGGATTAGTACTTTGATCTATTGATTTAAAGCTGGTGGACACCCTTGCTTCGTTGACAAAAAATGCATGTCCTTGAGTACATTATATTTCAAAAATAATGAAACCAGTCTTCTCTACAACTCATCCAACATATCAATGTATACATGGCATCGGCGATTGAGTCATGCTAATATCAAAATGCCTCGGCTTCGGACAAGCGCCGGCCATGGGAGGCGGGCCTGTGACGGTTCCCCATACTAACCCCAACCCAACTCTCAACCTTCCCCATCAATTTGAACGTACCGGCCCATACATGACCGCAACCATCAGATTCTATCCCGACAAATGCCCTGTACCTACGGCGTAGCAATTGCCTATGTAAGTAATTAAATTGCAGAGGTACGTGCTTCCAAGCCCTGTGTGCATCCTGAACCCAACAATACTACACTACAGTTTAGTGTTCTTCTACAAGCAAAACATATACCCTAACTAATGCCCGCCAAGAAGGACCGGGCCTGAGGGTACTTCCCCTTCGTTCAGTCTAGTTGTAACCCACCCACTCACGCTATCTGCTACTAGGTAATTATGGGTCAATATATTCTCCGGTTGACACGCTCACTGGATTTAGGAACTCGGACCGGTCGGTTCGCCCCCCGGTGTACAGTCCATGCAGGTGGTATGAGCTGATTCCGTCTGCTGAGTTGATCCACCCGTTGGGGATAGGTGCAGTTGACCTGGTAGCGAAAATAATGATTTTTTGGCTGTCTGCTCGATAATACTAATTGAAGTAGGTATGCATATACGCCCTACCGTGCCGTGTGTGAGATGCATCCTGCTGTATCTTTAATCGGCATGTCAGATTTGATGTAGGAGTCTGCGTCAGACGGGTTACGGATCGCCTTGAACGGGAATCTGGAAATATCTTCGATTGTTCACACTGCGCGAAATTCGAGGGCGCGAAATAAAAGGTAACAGGTAATGGGCGTGGATCCGGGGCCCCATGACAGATGAGAAGGCCATGGGTTCACGTCTGTGAACCACGTTGCAAAGTGGCCATTGATATGGTGGTTTCGGCCTCCTCACGAATATAACTTTCCAAGGTAGGACCATGGAACGATCGGAAATACCCGAATAGGTAATCCGAGAAGGCGTCTGGATGTCTGGATGTCAAAAACATACACAATTAAAAAACAGTTCGGACAGAGCCGAACGTCTGTGGAGAGGCAGTGCACGTTTCACGAGGGGAGAAATCCAGAATGGGGAGAAAACGGGGAAGGGATCCGCAGGTAATAACGACTAACTGGATCCAGTTTGGAGAAGATCTCGGCTGGTTGGTTGAAAGTCTTTCACGCGTGAGGTCCATATGGGGCACGCCCAGTGAGGTAGGTATGCAGGCCCAACGCCCTTTTGGAACGTGACGGCCGCCCGGCAGAACCTTAGAACAAAACAATGGCGGCTGAAGAGGAGGCGAACTTTATACGAGAGCGTGGTATCAAAATCCCCAGTTCGGATCTCGATCCTGGCGTCGGGAGTCGTCTACAGAGAGTCATTTTAAGCAATTCTTAGCTTTCTCTGGGCACAGTTATTCACGAGTCTTGACTGTTGCTTGGTGGTACTTGGCTTTCCCAGGATTCTAAACAGATCTCGTATGGGAAGGGCTCGAGAGCGCGCCGAGACGGGTGGCATCAAACAACAGGCTGTTACAATTTCATGGCAGCCTTAGGCCGATCCTTCGGTGGTTTAGTCTCTCGGCCATGGATCATTCCGGAGAGGGTTTCTCCGGGCCGTGTTGATTTAAAGTTGGATGCTTTCGGCAGGCTTCGGCCTGGATCACCGGACAAAGAAAAAGGTAAAAACAAAGAAAGGGTAAAAGAGACATACGGAACAAACTTGTATCTTGGCCTTTCTCTTAAAACTAACCACAAACTGGTAAAATAAATAAAACCCTCAAGCAAGAGTTCTAATAACGACGATGGTTTCCACCGGCGGTTGGCTAATTACTTCATTTTGTACAATTCTCAGATTCAATCAGACGACGTCCATGCCGTGGGAGTGGGGAACTCTTCACTGGTGCCACCTGATTGGATTGACTGTCTTAGCGAGGTAGTACCTCGAGGAAAGGATGCCGATTTTACCTGACAGTCATGATACTACTACAAGGAAGTTGACCAACTTGGATAAGTACTGTACCGCTAGTCACTGGGACGGAACCCCATCCAACGATAATATTACGAAATAACATCCAGGCATCAAACAACCAAGTCCCTCACTGGATCTGGAAGTAAGGTAAATAGAGGTTCTCGATATTAATAACAAAATGAACGAAGGGCGAACAACAAAGCGCCACGGAATCGGTAATTTCTGAATAGACTCGTTCGATCTCGCTGTGGCGGATTGAGGCGTCAAAAGTAAGGGCGAGGATCGTGAGCTGGCGGATAGGGCCGAGTAGTAGGCCCCTCTTCGCAAAATCCGGAGACTCCAAACTCCCCGGATTCCTGAGTAATCGGCCGAGCAGGTCAAGTGAGATGAGCGGAGCGATGACGATGGATGGACCCTCTTTTTTTCCCTTGGAGCCCCTCCACAAAGGTACGAATCATGTTTTCTACAGTTCCAGTGCTCGACCACGCGATCCATGCGAAATCTAGTTATACATCAAAAGCGGTTGATACGATGCGCATCAGGCAAGGTTCCCGAATCGGAGACGGGATCCAACCCCTCGCACCGCGTAAATAGGACGAAAGGTAAAAAGATAAGAAAGGGAATCTAGTGGCGATCTTTCACTAGCTACGTATGTACGATGACCGGAAAATTGTGCCCTCGTATAACCATTGAACGGAGCCTTATTTTTATCCATGGAAGACGCAAAGAAAGTACTCGATGTTGGATATTTCGTGCACGGAGAACCCGAAAGTAATAATCAAAAAGAAAAAAGGAAAATTGAAACAGGAAAGAGACCGTCCCGTCGGGTTGTCCAGAACAGGTTAGATAGCAAAGCGGACGCCAACCCGCAAGGCCAACGCCATGACGGCATTGGGCGGAGTGGAGCAGCAAAAAAGCAGAGTAGCAAATGCGTCGTTTTTTTCCCTCTCCGCGTTGCTGTTCACTCACTTCATTCGCTTACCCATTTAGCCCCCGCCGATCAACTTTTGTGTCGAGTGTCGCCCGACGACCACCATCGTCATACTCCAGAGGACTCTGCCTCCAACATGAAAGTGATGGTGTGAGAGAAAAACCCGACGCTGGGGCCCATCAAGGTGCCTGGGAGTAGTATGTGGGGAGTCAGATCCAGTTCCCTTCCCCTTTGGAGCTTCCGGCTCAGCCAATGGAAATGTGGTGTGAAGGATGGAGAGAGCAAGATTCTAAAGCCTGGAGAGAAAGACGGGGAAATTGGTACTACTACCTCGATCCAGAGAGAGATTGGCACCTGGGTGGAGAATTCTCTCCCATCACTCCTCTGTATCAATCCCGGTAGTCCAATCATGGGTCGAATTGCAAGGACTCTTTGATCGTTTGCGATACTAAAACATGCAACCTTGACCAAGTTGACCCCAAGGAACATGTCCTTTTCTTAGTCAGAGGCCATGCGACCCCCTCGTTCCCTGTCTGTTTTTGGGCAAAGTCTAGTGTTGGTAAGTCTCATTGAATGTATGTATGTGCAGCTACCGTCTGATGCGTGGAACTCTAAATTCTAATTAACATTTAATTCTTTTTTTCATTCATTTATTTATTTTAATTGAATTTATTATTATTTAGATTATTTAGTCCCAGAAGCCGTGCCTTCCCCAGTTCATTGCCTGGCTTTTATATCCCGTTCATTCCCCTGTTGTCACCATCTTGCTGATCTTCCCCTTCTTCTTTTTTATTCCGATCCCCTCCTGTGTTAATGCATCATTTTCTTCCTTCTCTTTCGCCTTAGGTCTCCCTTCACAACCGCATGAGACTGCCATCTCTCTCCACGCTCACCTGAAGCAGTCTCGTCCCGTTCGGAAATTTAGTCAAACCTATTAGGAGAGCACAGCCGCAAGAGCTTCCAAGATGGGACGTAGGTACTTGGGCCTTCAGGGCAATGCCCTGCAAATCGCCATCGGTGTTATCGCCGGTATGGACTTTCTACTATTCGGTTACGATCAGGGTGTCACCGGTGGTCTTTTGACCCTTCAGTCCTTCATCAAATATTTCCCCACCATTTCTACCAGTGGCGCGTACTTTGACAGTCTCACCCAGGCCGAACAGAGTACCCAGTCTACTCGGCAAGGTAAGTGGCACCTTATTCACTACCTGTGATAGGAGACCGCCGAAGGCTGATGAACTGGACCGCAGGTATTGTTGTCGCTGCGTACAACTTAGGATGTTTTGCGGGGTCGATCCCGACAATCTGGATTGGAAACTGGCTTGGTCGACGTAAAACTATCTTCCTTGGTTCTTTCATCATGGTCATTGGAGCTCTGCTACAGTGTACCGCGTACCAGCTGCCCCAGCTGATTGTTGGCCGTCTGGTGACTGGGTTCGGTAAGTAGCAAAACGCGCCAGGGGAAAAAGAAAGAAAAAACTCTCAGCTAATATGGTATTGCTAGGAAATGGCATGAATACATCCACCGTGCCCACCTGGCAGTCTGAGTGCTGTAAATCCAACCATCGTGGTAAATTGGTCATGATCGAGGGCGCCATGATTACCTGTGGTATTACTATTAGTTACTGGATCGATTTTGGTTTGCTCTTTGCCGACCCCAGTGAGGTCGCCTGGCGTTTCCCACTGGCATTCCAGATCTTCTTCGCCGCCATCATCCTGGCTTTTGTCATGTTCCTTCCCGAATCTCCCCGCTGGCTTGTGCTGAAGGGCAGGGAGGATGAAGCCAAAGAAGTCCTGGGGGCTTTGTTGGGCGATGGAACCGATCCGACCTTTTTGCAGACCGAGTTCACAGCTATCAAGGCAACCGTGTTGGAGATGGCTAAGGGCTCGTTCAAGGATATGTTCACCATGGACGAAGACCGTCATCTCCACCGCACCGTGTTGGCTTATGTCAACCAGATGTTCCAACAGATTTCCGGCATCAATCTGATTACATACTATATCCCGGTTGTGTTGGAAGAGCAGATGGGTATGACCCTGATCAACTCTCGACTGATTGCGGCGTGCAACGGAACCGAGTATTTCATTGCCTCTTGGATTGCGGTGTTCACGATCGAAAAGTTCGGTCGCCGGACGCTGATGCTTTTCGGCGCCGCGGGCATGTCGATCTCGATGATGATCCTCGCCATCACCGCTAGTCTCAAAACCCCGCAAGCCAACATCGCCTGTATTGTATTCCTCTTCGTGTTCAACACCTTCTTTGCCATCGGCTGGCTGGGAATGACCTGGTTGTATCCCGCCGAGATTGTACCTTTGAAGATTCGTGCTCCAGCTAACGCCCTGGCGACATCGTCGAACTGGATCTTTAACTTCCTCGTCGTGATGATCACCCCTGTTGCTTTCGATAACATTGACTACCAAACCTACATCATTTTCGCCGTTATGTAAGTTTTCCCTGCAGTCTCTGCAGCCAGATTCCTTGTACTGACCAACCACAGCAACGCATTCATCGTCCCGGTTGTATTCTTCTTCTATCCGGAGACAACTCGTCGGTCGCTAGAAGAAATGGACCGCATCTTCCGAAAGACGAAAAGCATATTCTCGGTCGTGCGTGTTGCGAATAACGAACCTCACATGTATGGCAAGAATGGTGAGCTCCTGCATACGCTGGACGACGTGGAGGATGATGCTGTGCGCCGGGCTAGTGTGCTGAGCCACGCTCACAAGGAGTTGGAAAAGGATAGCTCTGAAAACGGCAGCACGAACAAGGCGTGAGCCTGACTCCAGTTTTCTGCGTTGATGATACCAAACTCGGTTATTTTTTGTCTCTGGTCGGGTTGATTTCTGGAAAGCCAGAAACGATGCCCGGCACGAATAATATACCCAGCTTTTATTCTGTATTTAGATTTTGGTGCTGCTTGTAATGCATATCTGATCTGTTGATCATCTACCAAGCTTTCTGTGGGTCCATTGGTTCCACTTTGTAGGTGCAAATTTGCCTGCAAGGAACACGCACACCTACCTGTTCCGCTGGGCTTCTATTTCAATGACCGGCTTCTAGAACATCTACCACGGAATAGAAGGGAGTTTGGGCTGATGAGAAAGTCGGTAGACCCAACAAGAATTGTTCTTTGGAATACACCACTAAACCTATCTCGGACTAGTCAATACTATAGGTAATTCCAGTTAACTATAAGACCGGGCATAGCTTTTCCAACAGGGCTGGAGTTACAGTGATGTCCGCATCCAGTACAGAGTACTCCGTACTTTCAAAATGTATCATTGCGAAGTGATATCGACGCTAACCCATGGTACGCTGTACATCTAGAGGGAAGGTCTGCCGGCTCGCATGCCCGCAGGATCAGGATCCATGAATAGTTACTAGTCTGCCTTCATAATCCACTGTCACACCGCTGCAAAAGAATATTTATTGAGCAAAGTATTCGCCGTCAACATTTTCCTACTGTCCCATGACTATCCCTGTTTTTGCTCGTTACCTGGTTGTTTCATAGTCCAGAATGGTTATCTTTGTACAGTCTCTGTTGCGATGCGCCTCATGATGGCTTTTAGATAGGTATGAGAATCATAGGCTAATAATCTGGGAAGGGAAATCATCATAATGGTAATGGAAGGATGTTGCACGTACTGATACCGATTGGTTTGAGTCTTTGAGTTTCCTTGATGACACTGTCGAGGAGCTTGAGGTTTTGGAGGGATGTGTGCTCATGTTGAAATACTGGCTTTGTGATGCCTCGCTTTGACTGTTTTGGAGTTGAGCGTAATAGACTGTTTGTATATCCTGGGAGTTTCATGGCGTAGACAGGATGTCTTATTGGCTTGTTTTTACCTCTTTGTAATACTCTCAGATAATACGACTGGATCAGTTAAGTCTATATATAGTTCAGAGAACCGCTTTTGATTAACTGAGTAATAATAGAGAGGAGATGAGAATTGCTCTGGGATTACTCACCGAGTTAAACCAAAGCAATCCGGGAGTGACCGGAGCTGCAGTGTATACCGACTGAGCAAGTGAACACGGAGCACTCACATACTGTCCTCACACTTATACACTAGTATAGCTGATCATATATACCCTGGTGATTTCAGTCCAGCATTGATTGCGCGGCATTAGCACGCCGTACAGGGGAAAAGGTGATGCCACCAGCCTTGTCTGACTCACGACTCGGTACCGGTGGCGCGGGGAAGGGTATGGCATCAGATTACCCCAAGTTGAGCAAATGAAGAAAAGAACAGAGCATGATCTGCAATGGCATACGGCCTGAATTTATCCGGGTATGACTCAACTACCTACTCATATCGCGCGCTCTCCTTTTCACACTGGATCAATGCAAATCTCCCGGTAACCTCATCTAGTTCAGACTCTTCTTTGTACATTCTCGCTCCAGCCGCCAATTATAGATACTACTAGTAGGGCTCCTGCAGTGTATTCAGTGGCGTACAAGAAAGTACCGAGCTCGTCTTTTCAATATTGTTTCTCTCATTTCATACGATATCAAGGGTAAAGCTAGTTTGAAACATACCCAAGCAATCATGCTAATGATCCTAGGTTAGGATCGAAATATGCAGACCACAAAGTGCTGGGCACAAAACGAGGATACGTTCGGACCTCAGGTTCTAGGTTGTCGCGCAGGCTTTGACTTCACTGTCTACTTTGAGGAAGTTGTATTCACCATTGTCCCAGCGTCGTTACTCATATGCTGTTCCCTGATCCGGTGGGATTATTTGCGCTCCCATGACATTGTCACAAATGCTGGCACATTGTTGACCCTGAAGCTGGGAAGTCATCCTACGTTATAAGGTCCTATGGCCTAGCTGACTTGAAATAGAGTGGTTGGGGCGTCCTATCTGCTTTGCGCATTGCCCTTCTGGTTCTCTGGACGCTACCATCAACCCCCAAAACATCAGTAACAATCTCATCCCAAATTTTGAACCTAATATCTTCTGTACTTGCGGGGCTTCTATCATGGCTAGAGCATCGTCACTTCTTCAGACCCTCCGCTGTTCTCTCAGCTTACCTTTTCATGACATCTGTCTTTGACATTGCAATAACACGAACCTTGTGGCTGGCTCTCTCGGGTAGCTCCATACCTGGTATCTATTCGGCCAATCTCGCGTTGAAGTTGGTACTTATCGTGTTGGAGTCGCGAGACAAGACAGACTTGCTACGTGTTCGCGATAACTATCCCGCAGCCGAAAGCACTGGCGATATCTTTACCCGCATCTTGTTCTGGTGGCTGAACCCGGTTCTATTGCGGGGGAACGGGCATCAGTTGTCTATAGATGACCTGCCAGCGGTTGACGGTACACTCTTAGACGATGACACCTTTCATGAAAGGTGGAATAATGGCAAGTTATCCATAATGCTAATGGAAAGTCCCAGTGCTGACAACCTGTAGACAGACATAGGTCACATCGCCATGGCCTCCTGTGGGTCCTCGTTAAGGACCTCAAGTGGGCAGTTCTAGCGGGTACCGTCCCACGACTTCTAGTCATAGGATTCAAGTATGTCCAACCCTACATCATTAGGCGCATGGTAACCTGGTTAGATGAGAGGTCGAAGCCGAATCTGCGCAATGAAGGGTATGGTCTATTGGCAGCAGTCGGTATCGCCTTCGTTGGTATAGCTGTACGTGAATATCTCCCTAGACCCAATTGGCACGTAGCTCTCTTGTCTCACAGTATCTCACAGATATCTAATGCGCGGTATCAGCATCTCTCCTACCGACTAGTAACCATGATCCGCACTCGCATGATATCTACCATCTACTACAAGACTCTTACCATGGATCGCCTGCAAGCTGACAATAGCGCCCCATTAACACTGATGAGCACTGATGTCGAGCGGATCTCGGCCGGACTCGCGCGTCTCCACGACGTATGGGGGTCAATGGTCGAAGTGGCTATTGCGGTCTGGCTTCTATATCGGGAGCTTCAAGTGCCTACGATTGCGACCATCATCATTGCATCAGGCTGTGTCATTATTGCTCTGGCAGTTGGGAAAGTGTCGGGTCGCCGCCAACAGGCTTGGGTAGAAGCTGTCCAGAAGCGCATTGCCGTGACAGCAAGCGCGCTTCCGCACTTGAAGAACATCAAACTAGCTGGCATGGTCGATACGCTCGTCTCCTCCCTGGAACAGTACCGTCTTGCCGAAGTGGTCGCATCGAAACGATGGCGTCGACTGCAAGTGCTCATGGTTGCAGTTGGGTGGTTCAACAGCGCTCTGGCACCCGTGATGTCCCTCTCTTCGTATGCGCTGGCGTCCCCTGCGCCGGGCACTGCACTGACCCTGCCAAAAGCCATGGCAGTGCTCTCGATTTTTGCTCTCGTTGGCGCGCCACTTAATCTTCTTTCAGAGTCGGCGAGTGGCCTATTCACGGCCATTGCATGCATAGAACGCATTCGACAGTTTCTCGTCTCGCCGGATAGGCCACAGCGACGCAACCAATCTCTAGCCGAGGAGGACAGTGATCAGCCATCGGAGAATGAGAAGTTGAGTAGTGTGGAAGATGGAGCCGCTGTTCATATTGTCGATGCTGCTTTCGGATGGGGCAAAGAGGACCAGGCAGAGTCGGTAATTGGCCCGCTCAGTTTAACCATCGAGCCAGCCACACTGACAGTTATCGTTGGGCCTGTCGGGTGCGGCAAGTCCACGTTGCTCCAAGGCTTGTTATCCGAGAATGTCCAAATACATGGTACTGTTTCGGTCAGAGTGCCCAGAATTGCATATTGTGGACAAACGCCGTGGATCCGCAGTGCTACAATCCGTGAGAATATCATCGATTGTAGCCCCTTTGACTCGCGCCGATACCAAGAGGTGATTGAAGCCTGTGGTCTCAATGCTTCTCTATTTGTGCAGGGCGATGAGACCATGCTCGGAAGTGGCGGGTCGAGTATCAGTGGTGGTCAGAAACAGCGAGTGGTTCGTTCTCTCACATCTCCGGCGTGGATCATCGCATCAATTGCTGATAAGCTATTCTTTGGCTTATAGTCCCTCGCCAGAGCGGCTTATTCGACCTCCCCAATGCTTCTCCTCGATGATGTGCTAAGCGGACTAGACTCGGCCACCGAGAACCATATCCTTCATGAATTGCTTGGGCCGAAGGGATTATTACATCGTCAGCAGAGAACAGTCATTCTCACATCTTCTAGTCGTAAGCGTATTGGAAACCCTGCTTCCTTCTTCAAGCTAACTCAGATATCGTTAGACACCTGTCTAACATTCGCAGACCGAGTTGTTTGGTTAGACAAAATGGGGCGCATTTCCAACCAGGACACCGCTACCGAGTCGACATCTTCACTGGAACCAACAATCGTTCAGAACTCAACTGGCAAGGATAAGCCTCAAACTCCCGCGGATACAGACTCTTCTGAAGCGATATCCTCATCAGCCAGGCTGGTGGAGGCCTTGAACGCGAAGCAGCGCAAAGGAGACTGGCGTGTGTTCCAGTACTACTTCGTACGCATGGGTATCAAGGGCATGCTAGTCTTCTTCGTACTGATGACATTATTCACTTTCTTATATGGATTTCCTCGTAAGTCATCTCTCTGTTCCCTTGAACCTGAGTGGTGATGAAAACTAGGCTGAACGTGACAATTAGCTATATGGGTTCAACTCTGGGCCAAAAGCCCGGGAAACAGCAGCAGAACCTACAGGTATATCGGTGTCTACTATACAATTGCTTTAATGCAGATAATTTTTATTGTAGTTGCGGCTGGGTGAGATTTCTTCTTTGGAAAATGACACATGCTGGGAACTTACTCTTACAGATGGCTGCTGCTCGTCCTCCTTCCTCAAGCTTCCGTTAACTTCCACAACATACTTCTCAAGGTTACTAAAAAGTCGGTTTAGATTATAGAAGAGGGTTTTCGAAAGCTTCGGACTAATTGTAGCTAGTGCACCTCTTACCTCCCTGACGTCTGTCGATACTGGCATCACGACCAACAGGTACGGCCCTTGAGCTCAAACGCGGTATTATTCATAGCTAAGAGTGACGGCTCAGATTCAGTCAAGATCTTCAACTCATCGACACAGAGCTTCCACTGTCACTTCTCAATGCGTTGCTTGCCTTGGAATACACTATCATGCTGCTGGTCATTATATGTGTCTCAGGCGAGTATATCGCCGTCACTATACCCTTCCTCCTTGTGGTGCTCTACCTAATACAGCGTTTCTACCTTCGATCGTCCCGCCAAATCCGCTTCCTCGACATTGCCGCAAAGGCACCACTCTTCTCCCACTTTTCCGAGACTCTAGATGGGCTCGTTGCGCTGCGGGCCTTTGGATGGCAGACACCCTATAGAGGACACTTGCGAAAGGTGTTGATGACATCCCAACGACCCTTTTACACGCTATACGCTGCCCAGAGATGGCTGACACTCGTTTTGGACCTTGTCATTTCCGGACTAGCCGTTATTCTCGCAGGTATTGCCATTGCTGTGCAAGGTTCGCTAAGTACTGGGCTAGTCGGACTTGCATTGGTCAACCTCATCAGTTTGGCTGGCAACGTGAAGCTCCTAGTCATGCAGTGGGCGCTGCTGGAGACATCACTTGGCGCGGTGGTCCGCATCAGGGCATACGAGAGCATCACGCCATCTGAAGTCAAGTCTGATGAGGACCGGGAGGTTCCTACCAACTGGCCACGTCAAGGAAAGGTGGAAATTATCCGAGCATCGACACGGTACTCGTAAGCCGTCCCATTCGGACTGATTTGTCTGTGCCTTATACTAACGGTGTTGCTGTAGGGATGCTGGTCCACTCGCCCTTAGTAACCTCTCGTTGTCGATCCCAGCCGGGAGTAGAGTCGGAATATGCGGACGCAGTGGGAGGTGAGTAACGCTATTTCTTCACCTGCCGGCACTGACCATATCATCACAGTGGCAAGACATCGCTCTTCTCTGTCCTCCTACGGATGTTAGACTTGCATAGTGGTTCTGTCATGGTAGACGGCATCAACATCGCCATGGTCCCTCGAGCCAAAGTTCGAGCTCAATTAAACGCGGTCCCTCAGGAGGCTTATTTCTTGCCGAACACCTCTATTCGCGCAAGCATTGACCCATCTGATCGCCTTGGAGATGATGAGATTGTCGCTATCCTCAAGGAGGTCGAATTATGGGAACCCCTTGGTGGCGAGGATAACATAGCAGTCCTCGACCTAGTCCTTAGAGATGGGCTTCTCTCACACGGTCAACGACAGCTGTTTTCACTCGCCCGCGCACTGGCGCGACGGGTGGCGGCTGGCAACATCCTGCTCCTGGATGAAGTAACAAGTCACCTGGACCGGAGAACGGAGGAGACAATAAGACAGGTCGTCCGTCGCTGCTTTTCTGGGTATACAGTCATCTCCATAGCGCACCGTCTGGAGACCATTGTTGATTTTGACGTTGTGGTGGTGCTGGATGCAGGGAGAGTTGTTGAAGTTGGTGCACCCAATGAGCTCTTGTCTCTGTCAACCTCCACATTTAGGCATTTGTATGAGAAGCAAAAGTTGAGCGGCTGATGAATACATGGGTTGTTGATATGATGAGCACTCCGGGAGCACTCATAAAAGCGGCGGCATCCGAATGAGGCAACCAGGCGGGATCTGCAAAAAACCACTCCACTTAACTATTAACTTCTCTTCCGCGCTCCTCCTCAGTGTTAATCCCTGGGCGATCTTTATGGGCCCCATTGATATCCTATCTCAGGGCCAGACTGCTAGTACTATATCAAAGTGATGACAGAGCCTCAGAATAGCAAGCAGGTCGGCCGCCGGAGGCGACCGAGGGTTCCCGACGCTTTACGGAAGAGGGCCGCACAAGCGTAAGACTAATAGACACAAATGCTCTATATCTGAAATCTAACAATTTACCTTCATATCAGATGCAACCCATGCAGATATCATAAAGAGAAATGTATGGGCCTAATTCCATACACCAATTTTATTTTATTTTATTTTTATTTTTATTTTTTTGTTACAGTTGCTAATTGCTCCAGGTCAGGGCGGGATGCCTTGCTTGCGATGCCAACGGTACAAAAGAAACTGTCAATACAGCCAGGCCCCTGCGCAACCAGCCAGTAATGGCAACACAAGGTATGACAGTTTGTCAGAAAGTTGCTTGATGTCTCAACTTACATTACTATAGAGCTAGCACCTCCCCGCAACGGGACTCTGATAAGGAACGATGTCTCGAGAGGATAGTGCGACATTTCATGGGCGACATATCGTTTGAGCCATCGAGCCTTCAGTTCGTGGCGGACGCTCTGGAGAGGGACCGAGTAAGCTCAAGACAGCCTTCAACCCTAGCTCCAGGGTCCAGCGAGCTCTATTCCATTCATCCCCTTTCCACGAGTACGATGAGTAAGTCATGGTGGACGTAGCTTTGCTCTCCAGATGCCGAGTATCTTACCTCCATCCCGTGTACAGTCTACTCTGGGGAATTCTCTCACTGGAATTTCTCACGGATGATCCGTCGAAAATTACAAAGCCTGGGAAACGACCCCGATGACAGCATGGTACTGCTCGTTTACTCCATATTCTCATATGTATGCTGACAACTATATCTAGACGGGTGACTCCCATGACCCTTTCCGTGCAACTGGTCTTCAGTCTCCTAGCTCGATTGTTGCTTCAGCAAGAAAGTATTTCCCGCCGCGACATGTTGCAGATTTTTTGTTGGAAACATTTCTTGAATATACCCAAACGAATTATTACTATTTCGACGAAACGGAGTTCCGGCAGAAGTTAGACTACTACTATACCGAAGATCGATACCTAGATATCAACGATGCCGGCTGGATCTGTACCCTTTTCATGACGTTCGCATCTGGGACTCAGTTCGCTTACATGCATGCTAGCCGACCCCCATACTTGCAGAGTATGTCCGGCGAAGATCACCTACCTGATGATACTATTGGGCTGGCACTCTATAGGTTCTCATGCCGCCTGATTCCCGATCTTATCACCACCGCCTCCGTCGAAACTGTCCAGGCGTTTTTGTTATTCGGAGTTTATACGATGCCGATTGATACCTCCGGCCTTGCCTACACTTACCTTGGGCTTGCCATAAAGATGGCTATCCAGAATGGTATGCATCGTCAGTTTGGAGAGGAAGGTCTAGATGCGCGCACCATTGAGTTGCGGAACCGTCTTTGGTGGTCTGCATACGCACTGGATAGGTAAGAAACAATACAGTAACTCTCGTTATTGTCGCTATTCTAACCGTATATCAAATATAGACGGATCAGTATCCTCCACGGACGCCCAGTCTCCGTTTCCCCAGCTGAGATAGACTGCGACATGCCTAAAGACATACCCGAGCTGCGTCCCTCTGGCCGAACCACAAATCTACCTAATATGACTGCCACTCTCCAGCTGACTGAGCATCTTGCGAAGGTTGCACCCATCGTGTAAGAAACCTAACTTCTAGCCAAGTCGTTCCCTCTGCTGACTACCTTTAATAAATCCAGATCCCGGCTGAGAAAGTGCCCGGTGGAGCTACATCAAATCTATCTTAAGCAGCTTCTACACGTGCGTGATGAACTTAGGAGCTGGTGGACCACACTGCCCGAAGATGTGCACTGCCGTGACCTTGATCCTTCCAAGCCGCTTTTCCGCTATAATGTCCATTTGGAAATGACATACGCTACGATAATCATGTACATGGGTCGTCCCTTGATTCTTGCTGGCACACCAAGCTCATCGGCCTCTGCTGAGGACCGCTCTGATTCAGCCGTAGATGCTGGTGCAAAGCTGTGTTTTGACTGTGTTCAAGCCGCTCTCCGGATCGTCGAGCTATGCCAATTGTTACAGGACACTGTCGGTGTAGCACGAGTTTCATATACTGAATTTAGCTCCTGCCGTGCGGCGCTATTGGCCATTATCGCCCAGAATTTGAACACACGAACAGAACGGTTACGTGGGGCACTTACGCAAGGCATGAGTTTGATACGCCGGATGTGTATTGGCCTCCAGTCGGCTCGTTCAGAAATAGCAGTTATCGAGGCGCTTGAGCGCGCAGCACGGCGTCTAGACAGCCGAGCTGAAAATGAAGACACAGGCCCTGGTGAATCGGGCGTCGGATACAACCAGTTTAGACGCTGGGCTATGCTATGGCAATCCGAGACTCCTCCATCCAATGTGGGGGACGAATCTGAACCTATTGGGCTCGAAAATTCGCAATTGCCAGCCGGATCTTTTGACGGGTTCTTTTCTTCTTTTCCTCAAGAACTTGGAGCTTTTGCATCTTTCCCAGAAACAGGGGTGCAGTTCGGTGAAAGCTTGCCGACCATGCTTTGGCCTGATGACCTATCACTACCGGCGTTCCCTCCAAACCCAGATGCTCCCGTATGACGGCGACCTATGAGGATAGTACTAGGCGCTCGAGAGGGCCCAACTCTTTGCTCTGTGTGAATTTTTCACGGCAATCTCAGGTTATGTAAGTCACAAGGCCAGAGCTGTTAAGTTGGTGCCTTGTGACAAAGGCGTGATTGACTGAACTTACGGTCAGATAAGTGAGATCTGGTGACACAGAGTTACTACTGAGATGGGCCCTTCATTTTTGTCCGGAACCAACAACCCTGGGAATTTTACGCCGGCTTCCACTGGGACAAATAAAGGATCAGTTGAGGAGAATTCTTGTATACAATACCATGAACGGGATCGTTGCAATCGACTAGCGTCGGATGATTCCACCACTTCCGCAAAGTCTATCCTCAATCTTGTAGACGATTGAATGTGTACGACTAACAGTTGAGACACATTTCACTAGGTGTTCAGCTACAAAATACGAGGCAATCTAAGGGCATCGAGAGCTTTTTTCCCACGTGATTTAGAGGAAACCGATTAACCACAATATCAGAACAACGAGCATTGGCACAGTCTCAATGCAGCCGTCCATCCAGACAAAATCGGTTTCTTCTATCCCTGATCAGGGTTTGAAACTGGACACCGCGGGGAGTTAAAGATAAAACAGGATCTCATAGTTGAATAATTTATACTACCATGGACAAGGATGTAGGTTTTATCCTCGGCACTTCGCACAAGGATTGAATAGAGGTCGAGAAGCAAGCCGGGTGCTCGTACCCGAGTGGCTATAGACTGGCCACAATTTTTTTGGCATCAACCCCAGGTCTCGGTCCGAGTTACTGTTCTCTATCTCTATCTACAATATCCCGTGCTATGCGTTGGCATTGGCTCTCTTTGTGCTACCTCGAGCGGGGTAAGCATATGTATCTCTGTTGATATGGACGTTATAAAAGCGGTTGATTTGTCCATCATCGTCCTGCGATAGGCTATTCGAAAATTGAAGCTCTTGGAAACTAAACTCCCCATATACCTGCTGACATCGTAATCCTGCCGGTTAACATGTCGGTTCTGCCAAATTTACAAAGCCTTGGCTTCCGGGGCATAAATTGCTGACAACTGTGTCTCTCGGCAAAATTCAAGAACAAAAAGTGTTGGATAATGTAACGACTATACAATCTGCAATATCTTCACCATTATAGTAGCATATTTTAAAGACCTGGGGGAAATTAAAAAAAAAAAAAAAGGACAAAAAAGAATTGAGGCACACCCGATTTGAACGGATAACCTTTCGATCTGGAGTCGCTGTGAATTTGTTAGAATAAGTTCAAGACATTGCTTGGTTAAGTGTGTACTTACAACGCGCTACCGTTGCGCCAGCGCCCCAACAGGTTGGAATTTTTCAAGATTTTAGCCTATATCAATCTAGCAAGAAAGAGGGCATGTTTTCGGGTTTTTGTAGAGACATACCCACTACATACCTACGTATGCTCAACAGCTTCACATATTTACATGAAATCGCACTAATCATAGGTTTCTGGCCAGCTTCGCGTTCGAAATCCTTGTTAATATTTCTGGTATAGTATACTCAAAAGTATCTTCAATCCAACTTAGCCGAACTAGCTTTCCCGTAGCCTTTCCGACAGCGCCTGTTGCAATTGTACTGATACCATAGGCCGTACTATGTAGATACTATATATAGCAAAGGATGGACTACATTTACTACGTTCGCGACACTGGCCTTGACAAGGAATTAACATTTCAATTATGATCTTATCATCAAGAAGTTTGCCCTGGTGGAAATCAATGTCAAGTTAGCAGTCTACAACTCCCTCTCGACAGCATCAGCCATATCTCCAAGCGTATCAAACTTCCAATCATAAACCTTATCCTCTAAATTCCCCATCAGAGCCCCCGGTCTCTCAATCCAGGAAGACTTGAGCCCCATCTTCTTCGCAGGATGATGATCATGGAATTGGCTCTGCGCCGTCTGAAGCACCTGTTCCGCCTCGACTCCAAACTGCCCCTTCACAGCCTTCAACATATACTCAAAGTTAGCCAGGTTAGGCTTATATGACCCCACATCTTGCGCCGTGATGATCAAATCAAATGGAAACCCCTGCAAGCTGCCCGCATTGGTCTTCTGGAACGACTCCCGGTCCACATTCGAAAGCACGACCAGCTTGTAGTGTTTCGACAGACGCTTCAACGCCTCCACGGTATCCGGGAACGCAGGCCACTGGCCGACTGATTCGCCGAAATGTTTGCTTTCTTCTGAGGTGGGTGGGTTCAAGCCCAGGCGCGAGGCGATCTGCGGGTGGATTGTGGAGAGGAGTTGTGAGTAGGGCATATCTGGGGTCTTGGTTTGTTGGGCTTTTTCGAGCTCAGAGTAGAGCTCAAGGTAGTCTGCCCGTGTTATTTGCGCCTTGTTTGCCGTTAGCGTTGGCTGGATTGCGTTCCACACGCCGGTTTCCCAGTCAATTAGGGTACCGTAGACGTCGAAGGAGAGAAGGCGGTAGTGGGTCAGTTTGGACATGGTGGTTTGTCTGGAGGTTTTCGATCTTGGGAGGACAATAGATTGATATTCGTCTTTAGATGACTTTGTGTTGTTCTTCTCGTGGGGGCGGTTTTAATATGTACGATAAGCGACGGTCTGGATGTTCATAGTCTAAGGCCTTTAGCTCGGGTACAGTTACCCGACCGGACTTCACTGCGGGGAATACTTCTCGACCCCCGGCTTTGGTGTTATCGGTTGCTTGTGTGCCAAGCTGCTACTCGTTGTCTCTTTACTTGAAAACGACTTATATCATGAGTCACTGGAGCAAAGTCCCGGTCCGGATGGGGAGAAGGACTCGGGAAGCTGTCAAGGTCCATATTTGAGATAAAGCCAGCTACACACACGTGCTTTCTAGATTTCAATCTGGGCAAGCAAAACATTCACTCCGCACATAATTGTATATCGCTAAGTCTCAAGATTACGGTCATTCTTGAGCCATCTGTACCTTCTATGCCCCGGATTTGGCTACCCTTAGCTTCAAAAGCTCCTTCTACGGCCGTGGATTCGCTAGCCTGTCTGCTACTCGCTTCAAGTCAGTCCGCAAGATTGATATTACATCCCTCAAGTGGCCCCAGGCTTCTTTTGCTCAGCTAAAATACCCTCTAGAAGATCACGAGCAGGAGAACTGTCGTGAAGAGGAGTGTTGTCTGCAAGAGATTGAGCATATCGCTGGTTCCCGGCACTGCCCTGTGGCTGGAATCTTCGATAAGCTGATTCAAAGCGAAGGTGGTGATAACAATGCATCGCCGGAATTTTCCAGGGTTTGTAGGCTATTACGAAGACTCGCGGACTTTGCCTCGTGACTTTCTCAAAGAAGGCACAGACTGCGGGCTACTTCTTCAGTGACAGCTCTCTTCGTCCTGATAAAGCTGAACGGCATTTTAATACATAAGGCTGAGCTCAGTTCCATAGTGTTTAAACGAGGCGACTGGCTGATGGGTTTTCTACGTGGATGGGTGACGCTGCACGCATTATCATGTGTAATGCAGTTATTGATGAGATATCCCGCGAAAATATTGTAGAAAAGACAGTACGTTTTATCACACTTAGTATTATCCAGCGTTCTGACCTTACCAGGCTCGCGTAGGCGACATTCTCCAAGAGGACTTGCTACTCTGACCACGAAATATCCACAGTTCATACAGAACCTTCGCGGCAAGCGCAAGGGAACTTAGCTTGCTTTTGACAGGCCTGATTCCAGCACCTTGTTAAAGGCACTGCGTCCGATGCTTATTTTCAGGGAGGAGCATACTTTCCCGTTGATGGAGGCGTTTGAGGAGGCTTTCTCGAAGTTGGGACGGTCATGAGTTCCTGAGAACATACACATATAGTATTTTGTGAAGTTTTCAGGTTGAAGTACGCTGTGCTTCAGGCTCTTTGGTCTAGCCTTACTAAATCTAGGTTGCAAATCTATCCAATCTTTAAGAACGCATGCTGATCCCTATGATTTCAGATTGGTCTCATTTCTCAGTGCTGTTTGCTGGCAGTCTTGGGGGTTGGTGACCGTTAAGCCACGACGGGTTAGCGTAGGTATTTATCCATCAACTAGGGCTAACGTCCTCCAGGTATTTTATTGTCTGACCCGCAAGGTGCTGCGATTGTTGCATCCCGGTCGAACTCTCTCACGCGTTCTCAATTACGTAGAAAAACCAATAGAGCGGTGAACAACACCCGTATACATTCGTTGTTGTCCTTTTGTACCAATCCCTGGAGTCAATTGGAAAAAGTGGCTATAAATTAAAGAACTGCTCGGGTACCCGCGGATCAACATCGAATTGATTTTGCTCTGTTATTGTTTGCTCCTGTCGCTTATACGTCCTATTCTGAACCGGATTGACTCGTTGAGTTGTCAAGAGTATGGCCTCTGAAAAAACCAGGGGGAAGAAAAACAAAAAACAAAAAAAAAAAAAGGAACAGCGGATTCGAGGCAAAGTTGGGACTAGTGTACTTTTGGGCCCAAGGCTGGATGAATCGAATGAACCCATAGGCCCAGGCGAATTCGCTCAAAAAGAAGGTGTCAAAATGCCGTTAGCACCAAACGCACTGCTTACTTACGACTTTACAATCGCCTGACGGACACCTGACTGACGGATCACGATTTCCCCTAACTGCTTTTTGTTTTTCTTCTCCCAATAAATCTTCCCGCCGCTTCTTCGTTGCCCAACATCACCTCTCCCCCCGTCTTTCTTATCTTAATCCCATCTTCTCCTTCACAATCCCTTTTTCTTACCCCCTAATACCTTCTTGTATCGCAATACTTCATCCTTCTCCACAATGCGTGAGATCGTAAGTTTGTTTGGAGCAGTCACGGAGCTCTTCTTTTCCCCACTCTTCCCCCGCCGCTCTATCTCCAACGTGAACAACATAACAATGCTAACTCCCTCAAGGTGCACCTCCAAACTGGCCAGTGTGTAAGTAAAATCATGAGCAATATACTATACAAGATAACTGAGTCGTCGCGCTCTTTTTTTAGGGTAACCAAGTTGGTACCGCCTTCTGGTAAGTTCGCTGTTGATCCATCCTTTTCACATGCTCAACAAGCAGGGTGGCCTAGATGGAACGCATATTGACATTGTTCTAGGCAAATAATCTCCGGCGAACATGGCCTCGACGCGTCTGGAGTGTGAGTAACATGTTCTATGACGTGACGGACTGCTCCTAATTGAGTCTCAGGTACCAGGGTTCTAACGACCAAGAACTGGAGCGGATGAATGTCTATTTCAATGAGGTTGCTAATCCCCCCTAAATCGTGTGTACTACGGCCGCTCATCAATCCACTAGGTCGGCAACGCGAAATATGTTCCCCGCGCGGTTCTCGTGGACTTGGAGCCCGGCACGATGGACGCCGTCCGTGCTGGTCCGTTTGGACAGCTTTTCCGACCGGACAACTTTGTATTCGGCCAATCAAGCGCGGGAAACAACTGGGCAAAGGGTCACTATACCGAGGGTGCTGAGTTGGTTGATTCTGTTGTGGATGTGGTTCGTCGTGAGGCCGAAAGCTGTGACTGTCTGCAAGGATTCCAGATCACACACTCCCTTGGAGGTGGTACTGGTTCCGGTATGGGAACTCTTTTGATCTCGAAGATCCGTGAGGAATTCCCGGATCGCATGATGGCCACATTCTCTGTGGCGCCTTCGCCGAAGGTCTCGGATACGGTGGTGGAGCCATACAACGCCACATTGTCTGTTCATCAGCTGGTGGAGCATTCCGACGAGACGTTCTGTATCGATAACGAGGTGCGAGGTCATTACTGTCATAAGTGACAATGTGTTCTAATCAAGTTAGGCCCTCTACGACATCTGCATGCGCACCCTGAAGCTGTCTTCTCCTTCCTATGGTGACCTTAACCACCTGGTCTCGGCAGTCATGTCTGGTGTTACTGTCAGTCTTCGTTTCCCTGGTCAGCTCAACTCAGACCTGCGAAAACTGGCTGTGAACATGGTGCCCTTCCCCCGGCTTCATTTCTTCATGGTGGGCTTTGCACCACTGACCAGCCGAGGAGCTCATTCATTCCGCGCAGTCTCAGTGCCTGAATTGACCCAACAGATGTTTGATCCCCGAAACATGATGGCTGCTGCTAATTTCCATAACGGCCGCTTTTTGACTTGCTCCGCGATCTTGTAGGTTTCCTCCGCATTTGATGATTTGCAAAGACTAACTATGATTCAGCCGTGGAAAAGTCTCGACGAAGGAGGTCGAAGATCAAATGCGTGGCGTCCAGACTAAGAACAACCATTATTTCGTTGAATGGATCCCGAACAATATCCAAACCACGGTCTGCTCCGTGCCTCCCAAGGGCCTCAAGATGGCTTCGACCTTCATTGGTAATTCGACATCCATCCAGGAATTGTTCCAGCGTATCGGCAACCAGTTCTCTAGCATGTTCCGTCGCAAGGCATTCTTGCACTGGTACACCAGCGAGGGTATGGACGAGATGGAGTTTACGGAAGCGGAAAGCAACATGAATGACTTGGTGTCGGAATACCAGCAATACCAGGAAGCCTCAGTCGATGATGAGGAGTATGGTGAGGAGTATGGTGAGGAGGAGGTCGAGGAACAGTAGTTATCTCGTCACTAAGTATGACACGCGTGGGAAATTCAGGACTCTCCTTACATCTTATTACATACTTTGGTAATGATAGTGCAAAAGTTGCTGCCATCGTGAACATTTTACCTTCTATCCCGTCTTGACATGCTCTGGAACTTTCAAGAGTTCTTTATGATGAAATTCTGTGTGCATATAAGTTCCACGGTATATAATTTGCAAATACTTGGTAAGTCAGGGTTGCCATTCGCACACATGCTTAAGTATAGGGTGATCTGGCGGAGCACTCAAACATCCATCGCTTATATGTAACCATACAGATACCTAACCTAACATGGGTTCAAAAGCTGGTTCAGCTTGCTGTCAACCCGATACCACCCCGGCAGACGTTGACGAGCTAGGAGGGGGACGTCTTTCTGCTGGACCAGAGAGAAGCTGCCGTTTTACAATGTTGATCGTCTCTTCCAGAGCCGTATTTCTCTCCTGCAGTCGGCGGCATTCTTTGCAACTCTGAGAGAGAGTTGACTTGAGTTGTTGATCTAATTTGGCTATCTCGTCCCTAGCTTTCGATAGCTTTGCTTCCAGGGATTCCTGGCCCTTTTTATATGTGTCGATCTCGCCACTAGCTTTCGATAGCTCTGCTTCCAGAGATTCCTGGCCCTTTTTATATGTGTCGAGCTCTCGTGTTTGCTCGTCAATAAGTTGCTGAGCGGACTGGTAAGAATGAGCATCAGAAACCAATTCGAGAAGAGCCCACTTAATGAGCTCGCTCCCTTGTCTCTCAGGAAATTTTGGCAGCAATTCATATAATTTTTTGTGATCTGCAATAGATTTCACAAGGCTAGAAAATAGGCCGTGTGCCGTGCCCGAATCCAGACTTTCTATTTGCGTACTGGCCGGTGGCGGCTGCGAAGCTTCAGAAGGCGGGTTGCCAGGATTGGCTTTGGGCAGGCTGATACTTTGCATCGCTGCAGTGGTCGATACAGGCTTGCTATTGTGAATAGCGCCCAGAACCCTCTCAGTGCCCTTGGTTTGTCTAGTCCGGCTAGGGGACTCCGGAGCTGTCGTATCAGACACACTTGTCTGAGAGCTTGTGGCAATCCTGCGATTTTGAGATATCAGCGGTATCCTCACTGCTTGAGCTTTATTCTTTGCCAAGGAATTCGCCGAACTTCTTGTTCGACCATTCACGGGGCTCGTCTGCATGCTTATTAGTATATTTATTCGGCTCTGGCTAGACGGGGGTAACATACCGGGCCACCATCCATATCAATATCTTCGCCACATGAAGATTCCGAACCCTCGCCGTCTTCGTCAGGCGCATAGGTCGAATCTTTCTCGGCCGTTTTAGACTGTTTATTGGCCCGTTCATTGACGGAGCGCTCGTCCGTGTTTGGTCGTTTGATTGGCTTATTGGTCTTGAATGGGAGTGTCGTTCCATTGCTAGCAGTATTGGCCTGGTATAAGACAATAGGAGCGGTAAGCAAATGCTGTTATTGTTTTTGGCCGAGGGACGGAATGCACACCATTGCGTTGTCCCTAGTTTGTTGGTTCAATTTCATATCCTTGTCCAGGTTAGCGAACCTCTTCAACCAAACAACCCAACAAAAACAATAGCCAGAGAGAAACCAGCAAAGATCGACGAGGGATATCTCAATGAAGCAATACAAAGAAAGGGGGAAGGAAAACCCACCGAGTAAGCCTTTGTCAAAGCCATATAGGATCGTCGCGGAAAGTATGTCTAGCAAGAAAGCAATCCATATCAGCAACCCGAACATACACAAAGCAAGGGTACCTGAACAACAAGGAAGTTGATAAAACTCACCTTCTGAAACTGAGTCCAACGAAGATGCTTATTCAGATCACGCAGTCGCAATAGACGAGATCGTTCTTCTGTGGTCCAGCGACCACCACTGCTCAATCGGCACCTCTTTCTTTTGGTCTGCATTTAGAAAGAAAAGAAGAATCAACCAGAACTCAAGGATGAGACAGTGAGATGGAATGCTGGGTTTTATACTACGAGGCTGTGACCTGTGCTCTGAGAGGAAATGAATGATCCTTTCAGTTTGGTTATCATAACGTTATCATAATGTTGTGTTAATGCTTCTCCCGGGTATTTTTCCATAGACTCACTTGGTAATTTGTATGATTGCTTTTTTCTTTATCTTTTCTTTGTCAAAAGTACAAGGCTGCAAAGCAAAACAAACCCAGAGAACAGACCCATGCTATGAAATGAAAGAAAAAAAAAAGGCAATGGTTGCCTGGAGCCTTGTGCTCACTCACTCACAATCCACACACCATTGTAGCCTTTCACGAGTCATGACTTCCAAGTTTTGTCCCAAAGTACCAAAATAAGATTCAACCAGGAGCGAGAGGTGCCAAGGGCCACAGCGAATAGAAGCATGTTATCCTTGGATGTCAGGGGAGAACTGATACGTGGCTGATGGGACTAGGACTTAGCTTCCTCGGGGGACGGGGGATAGGAATAGCGGTTTGGCCTGTTTTGGGAGTTGTGCATGTGAGAGTTTTGAAAGGGGGATTTTGTACGGAGTGGGATTGATATTTGTTATCTTTTCTTTTTTGTGTGTCTTTGGTCTTGTGAGATTCGTTCTTGAGTTAGGTTGATTTGAATTTATGTGACCTGGATGATGATAGATAGTTTAGGGCTTGGGTATGGTATGTTCTAGTAGTATACACGGAGTATACATATTCATATTACTGTCATGTCTTACTTCGCTAATAGGTATGCCAGCACTCATAATGAGATTGTCTTTCTTGAATCCTGCTCTTTCTTTGTTGACTGACAGCCACGTAGGATGGCTATGGATACTAGATCGAAATAATCCCCAGCCTCGTATTGTTCTCAACGTTTAATCCTTGTCAGGAGGCTGACGCTAATGTACTGCGGCACAGTCACCCCCTATTCCATTCCCTGGCATAAGAACCCTGAGAGACATGTATTAGTTTCTCAGGCTAGTGCTTTTTTTGTTATTTTTGTAAATGGATGGGTGGGGTTGTATTGGCTTTTTTGTTGTGAGTTGTGAGTTGTGAGTTGTGCTTTTTGTTGGGATGTAATAGATTTCGAAGGTAGCGAGTGAGAGACTCTCGGTTAGAGATCAGTAGTTGTTTTTCTTCTTCTGTACTGTTTGTTTGTTGATAAGGACTTTGTGGGCAAGTGGTGGAGGTATTCATTTTGCAAATAGCAGGGGGTCGATTTCGTGATCTTTGTGTCCCTGGGAAGACAGTCCTAGTGCGGTGATGAGCCTAATAGCAAATCCTTTCAAGTTGAATAGGTTGTTGGTTTAGCACCTTTTTTTTTTTTTTTTTTGTGGAATTGCATCTTGTAAAGTTGACAAGTCACATAGCTTGTGCTAATCATTGTAGTCACGCAGCATTAGAGTCCATTCCTTGTGAGAAACGAGGCCCATGCTTTGAGACTGAGCTCAAGCCCTGGAAAATCCCTCAAAAATGACTAATGGTATTAAGATCAACAGGTATAAAAGAGTGAGATACAAACATGTTGTTGCATTCATTTCATATTGAGAGGCCTGAGCATACATAAAGCGCACGTGATTTGTAAAATACATCCAGATGTATCAAGGGAGGAACGACAACCATACAATGCACAACGTTCAAGACTTGCTTGTTTACTTGAAGAGTCTGCCCAGCAGACCCCCCGCGATGTTGTTCACAATTCCTCCAGACAGTGCCCGGTTGGCGAAGGTGGACGCTTGGCTGAAGCGATCGCACCGGGAGAAAGCAAGGGTATTGGTGATTGTCAAGACGAGGGCAATAGCTATGTCGATTAGTATCAGAAACCACAAGAGTCACAGAAGACAAGACACTACTCACCAACCAAGCTCAACCAAATAACACTGCTCAGTCTAATGATGGCCAAAATCGCCAGCCCAACCCAAAGCGCAGGCGTCACATACAAGCTAAGCCAAAAGAACCTCTTATCTGTAGCTGCGACCGTACGAGTTGTCGGGTCCGAGGATTCGAACACCCAATGCGAGTCACCACTCGCGGTGTTCACTTCGTTCCACCAGCGGAGACCCACTAAGCGACGTCCGGCAATGTTCTTGAGGTAATAGAAGTCTGCTGCGAGGAGAAGCAAGGTGATGATGAAGACCAAGATACTGTAGATTCAGATTAGATTGGATTGGCCATGTACTCAGGGGCAGAAATCTCCGAGATAGCCCACGAGGGGTCGACATTATATTGGAGGAGGGAGCTATGCAAGAACAAAATAAAGGCACATACAAATTCTTAATAAACAGCACCCCGAATAGGTACATCAGCAGGGCACTGAAGCGGAAGCCCAGGAAACAAAGCAACGTAATCGGATGCGCACTCAGGCGCCAGTTAAGATCACCCTGCTGGGGTTCAGGATTGAGGGGTTGTTGCTCCATATCGACGGAGGGGAAATCTTAGTATCTAGTAACGGGACGAGTAAGAACGCCAGCGACAAAGACAGGAGCAATTACGCTCACTTTGCTCTTCTTAAGAAGAATAGTTGACAGGGCGGAATGAATGCGATGATGTTGCGTGTCTCCATGGCCGGGCGGTGAGCGAGGACAGAATGCGGGCGGTGGAGCTTTTGATACGCGGTTATTTATGTAACATACGGATTGCTAGTTTGATGGACTGATAAGATGATCTCTCATGTACATACAGACCGACAGACATCAGTACAAAACGAATCATATTGTGGAGGCAACTCACACGTGGTGTGAAATGTCAGAAGCTCGTTTCAATTGACCGGGACACATCATATTCCCCCTTAAAATAAGCTTATAGATGTCTCCACTGATCTCACAATGTTGAAATCTAGATTCCGGAGAAGGCTTTATGCCCTCGTTGCCGAGGGAGGAAAAGACTGACTTCTCAACTGCCGCCAGTCTTCGCTCTCCTCGCCACTTTGTAATACTGCCGAACTAAAGGGAAGCGAGATACACACAGAGACTCTTTGAATCGCTCAGTATCTAGCGACAATGGCGTCCAGAAATACGCTCCGTCGCGCATTGCTCTACAGTACGTCCTTCCCAGGCAGCTCTTCCCCGCATTTCACCTCGTCCCTACAAACCAGAATGATTGCAGGCGCACCACATCGCTCACACCCAGACGACCCTCGCTGACCCTAAATAACCCAGTCCCGGGCTCATCGCAGCGCTTCATCGACAAATCACGCACATTAACAGCCGACTGCGTAGCCTATGACCTAGAAGACAGCGTGACTCCGCACAAGAAAGCGGAAGCTCGTTCCCTGGTGCGGAGAGCTCTCGACCAGCCCGCACCCTCAGGCATCCGCGAACGAGCAGTCCGCATCAACTCCGTAGACAGCGGTCTAGCCCTCGCAGATCTAACAGAAGTGGTAAGCCCATGTCTTCTGGATTCGGCTTGCTTTCTTTCCAATTCCACCAGCTCACAGAATAAACAGCTCCAGTCCCCCAATCTAAGCACCATCGTCATCCCGAAAGTCAACTCAGCTTCCGACCTAACATTCGTCAACGACGTCATCACCCACACGCTTTCCCAACAGCCCCAATCCCAAGATGCTTCCTCGCGACCTCCGATTTCTCTCCTGGCTCTCGTTGAGTCGGCCAAATCCCTAACCAATCTGACCCAGATCTGCGCCTCCACGCCACTTCTGCAGGGCCTGATTTTCGCCGCGGAGGATTTCGCCCTCGACCTCAGTCTGACACGGACCCCCGATCTGACTGAATTTCTCTTCGCTCGGTCTATGATTGCTACTGCTGCGAGGGCGGCGAATCTGCCTTCTACTATTGATCTTGTCTGTACGACCTATAAATCGACTAAGGGTGACGGGTCTCCGCCGGCTGTTCTGGAAGAGGAATGTCGCGGTGGTAGACAGTTGGGATTCAACGGGAAGCAGTGTATCCATCCTTCTCAGGTGCCGACTGTACAACAGATCTTTGGCCCAGACTCGGATGAGGTTCAGTGGGCCGTGCGGGTGACTATTGCAGATGACAAGGCGGCGGCGGCGGGCCGGGGTGCTTGGACGTTGGATGGCAAGATGATTGATGTCCCGGTTGCTGAAAAGGCGAGGGCAATCGTGAAGAAGGCCGAGGCCTGCGGTTTCAATGTTGAAGAATTACGCGAGAAGTGGCGCGACCAGGAGCCCGAGTAAATATTACTCTCTGTCCCCACGTTAAACAATAGTCTTTAGCTGCAAATCTCACCAACACTCAGGAGAAAATTACCAATGGATACGTATATTGAAATAATGTTGTATTAACTAGCCAGCCTCCGTGTTGAAGAAGGATAAGGGGACGGACAAAGAGGAGGCCAGAAGAAAGTTGATGCTATGCACAGGAACAGATGATAAGAGATTTATCTATTTCATTCCCTGAATTCCTGCATCCTTTCATATACTTGCTGGAATTGATGTCCACGGGGGACTTGCGTTCAGGCTGCGGGAAATCCACCACCGCTTGCAATTCCGCGTCTTAGACAATTGGGAGGGGGGAAGGTGGGCACACTATGGATACCGTAACATATCACGGAGGCGACTTGTAGTACTCCGTACAACACAAGTACTATTCCTTCCACTGAATTCATAAATTGGAAGGCCTTTCTCAAGTGTGCTTTAGTGTTTCACTTCCAAATCCTCCCGCTTCAACAGCTGAATCTTGCCCATCGTTAGCACGGGTGTGTTCCCACCTGCACCGGCTTTTGCATCAGCACTGTCTTCTAGACTCTTCGCTAGAGATCTGTCGTAACTCGTGGGATCGATGCCCAAGATCCCACCCACATACCCTCCCCTTTCTCCAGGTACGCTAAATTCACGGAATAGGTATTTCCACTCGTTCAGCCAAGCCTTGACTGCCTTTCCTATCTTGTCTTTCCCATTCTTAGAATGGTGGCCTGTGCCTGTGATGGCATAGACAACACGCCGGCCTTCATTAGCATGTTTGAGGAGGATCTTCTCCAAATATTCAATTGCTTCCTCGGGGTGTAGGCCATGCAAATCTACATAGAGCTCTTCCAAGGAATCGTCCAGACCGGCATTGACTATGTGTTTATTTCGTTCTTCGTATAATTGCCGTGCGGCTTCTCGATGGCACTTACGCATAGCTTCGTTCTCCGCCTGACCCCGCAGAGATAGAGCTTTTGCCGCCCTAGCATCATTACGATTCCAGGCTTGGGCCGCACTTATGAAGACAGTCAGCTTACTCGAATCAGGGTGCATCTCGAGGCCCTTACCTTTGGAGAAACTTGTTCCTTACTGTGCCATGGCGGATGGCTTCCGTACGGTACTTGATATATTGCTGGTTGGCTCGCGAGCCTGTCTCAAGCCAAGGGATGTTTTGCGGCGGTGGTATAGACTGAGCAGCGGCGCTGTTCTCACGGCCTTTGGCTCCTTCTTTGTTTCTGGATGTGGTCTTGCCCTTCCCAACTGCGGGAGATGGAGACATGCGTACGACATCTGCTAGTGAAGTAGGCACACTATCTTTATTGGAATTGGCTTCACGATTATGCGCGCCACGTTTACCATGATGTTTCTTATTTTTGGCGCTGACAGCAGCAAGTGTAGGAAATGCATCTGGGTCATCCACAGACGGGGCAGCCGGGTTTAATTCACGATTCTGATGCCTGCTACCGGGTCGGGAATGAGGGCGAGACCCATGTGTTGAACTTCCATTTCGTTTGCCTGTGACAAGTTGCATTGATTGCGACACGCCTTTGGGCCCCATTAGACCCGATAAATGAGATGGGTATTTGCCAATGTATTGGCCCGCCCATTGATCACCCACGCCTAGCGTGGATTGTAAAGGAGGGAATGCTTCGGAGGCGCTATCTACGTGGAACTGAGGACCAGTCGAGCCTTGATGGCTGCCGTCCGTCACGCTGAGATTGGCGACGAGCGCTGAAGGATCATGTGAAAAAGGGCAACCATCGCCAGCCAAACAATTGCCCATAACCCAGTATCTATAAAGGGAGGGTAACATCGTCAGTGCCACTGTCTGTTAGAACATGTCTACAAAGCCCTCGTCAGACTCACTTGCAAAGATGATTGGTTAGGTCATGGCTAAACCGGCAATCGGCGCGGAGACATTGGCCAGTAGACAACCAATACTTGCAGACCACTGGGCTACGGATTTGGCCTGGGGAACTTCCAGGTTTGGCTTGCTCCATTGCCATCGATTTTCCAACAACCACACGAGTGTCATCCGAGTGATGGACAAACCCATCCCCATCATGACCTTGAGACAAAGATGCAATTGTCGCACCTAAGTCGTAACTGTTTGCCTCGAGGGCAGCTTCTATCTCATCGTTTGTCCTTTTATCTCCGAGCACTGTGCGCAAAATATCATGGGGACTCATATCCGGGACAAATTCAGCGGCCGTAGCGCTGAGGCCTCCAATGGCACTCAGTGTCCCGACAGAAGAGGTAGTGCTGTTGGCATCGTCGGCTACCAGCCAGTCCACATTGCTGTCGCTACCAAAATCACCATAGAAGTCGGACACTTGGGTCTGGTCGGAGAATTCGTATGCGTTTAAATTCGGGGAGTGAGGGATCGGCTGGGCAAGAGCGAGTCTGGGCGACGGGCGCGGGGAAGTAAATGGTGATACGGTAGAGGACAGCGCCGGTCGCGAGAAGCCGCCTCGTGAATTAGGAAGCCAAGAGGTACTCCCCGGGCTCGTTCCTAGATTTGAATGGGGTGACAACGGCGTCGACGAACGGCCCATTTGCCAGGGGGCTGGAGATGAGCGGCGAATGACAGTATGTCGGGGCGGAGGAGGAGAGGAACCCGGAAGGGAGCGATTTCGATGCCTCCATAGGACGTCCAGCACGGCATTTTCTAAGGACGACCCCGACAAGGAGGTCTTCTCTCGCAGGAAATCCTCAGCTTTCTCGGCCTGTTCTTCCTCGTCGAAGTCTTGGCCTTGGAGGGATTGGAGGCAGTCCTCAAGAAGCTCTTCTGAAATCATGCTGAGTGGAGGCGATGTCATGCAACTGAGGGGTGTTGATAAGAGGGCAGAGATACGCGGTGTAAAAGGGGCGGAGGGAAATGAGGGGTAAGACAGTAGGTTGAATAGAGGACAAGAATGAGATTGTGCAACACCACCACAAACTGAGAAGGGAGTTTAACATTCAGCGTTCATTGTTCCCTGTCTAAAGAGGTAATCCAGTGTATGGTCATGGATGAAACGAGATGTTAGATGAGAGATGTTAGCAGGATGCGACAGGAAACGTGTGGTAGACCATAGGTAATCGCATCACATCTGAGCAGGGAACGATCAATCAGGGAAGAACAAGGGGACATCCAAGAAATAAAGGAGAGAGAGAAAAAGAAGAAGAAGAAGCAACTTAATGGGAGAAACGAGAAAACATGCGAAGAAAAAGCAAGGAAAAAAGAAAAGAAGGGAGAGGGAGAAAGGAATTGTCGGGTGTAGACTAAATCGTAAGTTGGGGGAGAAAGGTACGGGTACGGCTGTCAAGGTGGGAATTAAATTGGGGGGAGAAAACAGATGTCTGGTCGAGAGCTTGACCTTTGTAGATTATTTGTTCTCCAACCTGAGGCTGTGGCTCCAATCCAACCACCAATTCGACCTCCCCTCTCGATCTTCTCACCCGATTGAGTGAAGCACTAAACCAGAATGGAAACAGGTGTCAATATCCAGGATGGATCCATTCGATTGATATTGACGAGGCGTTACAGACTATAGGAGAAATTTGAAATGAGCTAGCTGTGCCTGTTCTATACAGGTCTTTTGTTTGTTTTTCTGCTTTAGTCTGTTTATTTTCTGGACCCGATTGATTATTCCATAGAGTTTGATATATCAAGGTACATATATAGCCTTTTACCTTTTTTTGACTCCCCTTTCCCGTCCCACAGAAAATCGCTGGGTATGAATGTGGGGGGAAAACTTCTTGACTTGCTGCTGCCTTTCCATGAAATCTAGACTTGATGGCAACAGGGTCTTGGCACGGGCGATAACCCAGCAGGATCACTGGTCGATCTGCCGATACATACATATACCCACCCATCATGGATCACGAACCTTGGATGCAGGCTGCATACCGGCAAGTACCCTGAAAGCAGGAACTACTTTTACCTTCTCTCTCCCATATTGAAGAGGAACAAAGTGTTCTTGATATAAATTAGTATAGCATATCCCCTAAAAAATAGTCTGGTAGGTGGAAAGAACCAAGCTTCCGTAGGTAGGTCATAGTACGCATGTTTGACACTGAGTACAATAATACCGTACTGAGGGTACTCATGCGGTAATGGTGTGACTTCATACCGTACAGTCAGCAGCTCCATTAATTAGTTAGTTTTACCACCAACCTAATAGCACAGCCTCCATTTCACTCTCAGGCAGACAAACTGTCATTGTCTTTATAGGGGCTCTATGCCACGTCTCAGCCGTTATCATAGGCTTTTATCTATCTGCGATCGCGACTGAAGGTTCATCATGGCTGCTTAGCTTTTTACCTGGTAAATCTTTCTTCCATTTCCCCAACAATTCAGGAACGCCTTCCAGCCATTTGGACTTGTTGCAAAACACCGATCCCTTTCCAACTTCCCATGTATCCGCTCACGCTGGGGGCATAGATACGCCCTCGCTAATTGATCAACGGCTAGTAACGTGGCGATCTATCGGGGACTACCTTCCAATTCTAAAAAAGCAACAATAAGATAATCGTTGGTGTTACGCTTACGCTTCCACTTAACCGTCGAACTCTATCGGCTTGCGAATACTTGTTCTTGGACTGTCTCTCCGGCTTCGGAATCGCAATACACTCTCTTATATTCCTGAAAGATGCCTGCCGACTATACATCTACCGCCCGGGCTTTGTCCCTCCCCACCTCGCCTTCAGAGTCACTTTCACCCGCAGACAATGATTCGTATCCGCCATGGAGTCATTTGGCATCCGGCAGGAGCAATCCCGCCAACCCCTCCGAGCCTCGTACCCTCTGGAAGCAGGTCGCTCATCGCTTGAATGAAACATCGCAACGAATGATGGCAATTTGGCGGAGATTGAGTTTTTGGCAGAAAGTAGGTGCTGCTGCTGCTGCTTTGCTTGCCAATCTCCTCGGAATTGGATTCCTGGTTTTCACGGGCAAAGTCTTCATATGGCTTGGCCCTGTAGCAGAGAAATGGGAGAACTCAGCGGGGGCATACATTGTCCTCTGGTTATGTGTATTCTTCGTCTCCTTTCCACCATTGGTGGGGTGGTCTACCTTTGGTACCATATCTGGCTACATCTTTGGCGTATGGAAAGGGTAAGATTTGCGTCTTTATCCTGGTCTTGACCGGCCCACTGACATCCTCGATAGATGGTTTCTCTATGCGTCTGCGACTGTGCTGGGATCTACGTGCTCCTTCATTGTTTCTCGGACTATCCTGTCAAAGTTCGTCAATCGAATGATGGAGCGTGATAAAAGATTCGCAGCTCTTGCGTTGACGTTGAAGTATGACGGGCTGAAACTGCTGTGTATGATTCGTCTCTGTCCTTTGCCGTACTCAGTATGCAACGGTGCTGTTTCAACCTTCCCGACCGTTCAGCCATTGATGTATGGACTTGCCACGGCTATCGTTACACCTAAGCTTCTTGTCCCGGCCTTTGTAGGCAGCCGGATCCGTTTACTTTCCGAGAAAGGAGAGGAGATGAGCGCAGGTTCTAAAGCCGTGAATATCGGCAGCATCATCGTAACCGTTGCGATCGGCATTTTCACCGGCTGGTACATCTATAAAAGGTGGGCCGTCAACGACTAGTCTACTTTGCGAAATTCGAAAGCTGACAGAGTTTTTAGGACTATGGCACGAGCTAAGGAGTTAGAGGCCCAGGAGAGAGCCGATATACGTCGATCCTTGCAGGCCGATCATGCTGACCGTCGCCCTCACCATGCCTTCTCTGAGGACCCGTATGTCAACACTGCTGCCACAACTCTTGCTCGTGACGAGGAGGAGCGTCTCGGGTTCCATGATTTCGATGACGATAATGTTGATCTGGCCATTGACGATGACAGCGGTGGCGAGAACTCGCCCAGACTTCAATCCCAGGGCCACTACCGGGATGAGTTTACAGATAATGATTCAGACGACGTCTTCAAGAATGGAGACGGCGGTGAGGGGGAAACGTATGGCCTACATACACACGTGCGGAAGAGCTGAAACTCGGAGCCGCATTTGCTTTCTAGACACTGCTTGCGATAGAGGTAATTCCCACGGTTCATGTCCTATAGGTTTCCTACCGATGGCGTGAATCGTTGATGCGATACTGAAAGTTTTGGGGGAGTTTGGCGTTCTCGGTTGTCCAGGCCCATACCCCAATCTCCCATCTGTAATCCTATCGATTTGAAACGAGCTCTGTTCACGTAGGCGTTGGTAGGAGAAGCGAGATCACTTATATAAAGTAGAGAAGGGTATATACATACACATATGCACATATGCACACTGCAGATTTCTGGTAGCTTGCCTGTGTCGGACACGGCTGCTTTTTTGTGAGGGTGCTCAGGGTTTGTTTACTGAGCAGTCACGTATTTTGCTCTTGATTCAGCATTACTGAAATACTAAGTAGGTCAAAGTAATTCCGGTCAGGCTTAACATCAATATAGAACAGACCACAGAGGCATTGCATGACTTGACAGTTCTAATGTTTCTCCAGGCCGTTTCCATTGCTATGGTAGACGCCTGACTGATTAGTCCTTGTGTTTTTTATCTTCTGATAAACACTTGTCAACCCCTTGACGCCTTCTCCTCAACAGCGCATTAATTGTGTCTGCTCCGGGGTTGGCTGGGTAATTCTGGGACTGCGGTGAGTAACGCCCCTTGGGGGTTAATCACCCACTGCACAATTGATCTCTTAGTCGGCAGATAAAAGATAGAACCGTTAATGACCTGATGATCATATTCTGGCAGACTATATCGCAAATCCGTCTCCAAAACGTCAGAAGACCTGCCGTAACAATTTCGCCAGACTCCTTCCTACATCTCTTTATTAAGGTGGCTATAGTACGATTTTACATTCGGCATCCTGAGTTCTGTTGGTTCAGAAAGCAGCTAGCACCTCCACTAATCGACGACAGGCAGTATGAGTGACAAGTCGTGGACTGAGGAATTCTTCTTCGAATGGCCTCCTCCAGAGTGGATCAATGCAGTTTACGATGATAGGCAAGTTTTCAGGCCGTTTTCTCCTCCACAGGGAAAGTGGGTTTTGGGAAGGTCAGTGGGTACTGGTCGGCGCCCTAGTCAGGATCAGATTCAAGTTCTATGGCTTCTCGTTCAGCACGACGGGATGTATATGCGCAAATATGTGGCCAAAGTAGTAAGTATATTAGGGGCAGGATCTTTAACATAGAGTCTGATATCAGATAAAGTTCCCTGGCTACACTGAAGAGAATGCATACTCGCAACTGCGACGAGTTCCTCCACGCATACCTAAGAAGCTTCAGGGGGTAAAAGATGAACTCGACCCATATACTAACGAAGCTCGAGTATACAGCCGCATTAATGCGTTGTGTCCAAGCTCCCAAAGGATATATTTTCCTGAGTTTCATGGTGTCATGACCGATCTCGATATATCCAAGTTCACCTGCGGTTATGTTAACCGTCGAGCTGTTATCCTCGAACTTATCAGGCCAAGGCTTGCATCACGACGAATCCTAGCAGCATGTACAGAAAGGAACCTTGAATTCAAGAATCGTCTCAGTGCTTTAGGGTTCCTCAGTGTTTTCGAACTGGAATACTACATTAGTCTTTTCCATGACCGTATTCGCCGTCTTTTGGCATTACACAGACTCGGAATCACTCATGGTGATGTACGAGATGATCATTTCAGGCTTTCGGGGGACTTCCATGATACAGTCTTGTATGACTTTTCCGTTTCGTACACATTCTCTCCGGTTACACCTTACCTGATCAATTTTCGTCGACCACGTTCTTTGAAGGATATATCTGAGAGCGAACAGGCAATGGTCAGGGAGGATATAATTGAACGGTAGGTGATGCCAGTCTATTAATTAACAAAGGCTTAGGTTTAACTAGGGCCGAAAAACTAGATTTCCGTGAATATCTTGTTAAGTCCACCGGGAGTACCGAGTCAGCGATCGTGGATGCGCTCTTCCAACCTCTTGAAGATGAAATATTGGAGTTGATAATCCTAAGAGTGAAATTCCGTCCCGATGGTTAGTTTTACCCCTACTTCATTTCTATAAGAACACTATTCATTATCGTATAGTCTTCTCTATGCCATCAGTAAATTCAGTCTTTCCTTTTCTTGAATGTCTTTGCCCGACGGATGATTGCACGTGGCATATCCGTAGAGGTCGGCTGCTGGAATCCTATACGCCAATTTGGGTAATGTCCATAGCGGATAGTTCAGGCCAAACCGTCATGGACTTTACTTCCGACCGGAACTGTGCTCAAAACCGGGAGGACGCAAAGGTCAGATACTTACTTTGCTTAATACCTAAGAAATGGGGACTGGAAGGTGTCCGCAGTCCACTCGTGAGTATCTGCTCGTCCTTGCCGCGTAATGATCACGGCTGCATCAAGACCTGGCTGGATTTTACGAACTATATCTGATTGTAAACCTTTTGTTTGTACTACATTTAACGAGATAATGAATTGAGTACGTATCACATTGATTGCTGTGCATTATCAATATATAAAGACTGTGGAGATTCCCTGGGCTATTCAAACTTCGCAATTTCAATTCCTTTGCTGTCTTGTCAATCACAGTATAATCAAACATGCCTGATTTTCATAATAACAAGGGATCAAAGAGTGAGTGAGTGAGTGTAAGAAGGGTGGGAACTAGACAAAGTGCAGCCTGCAGAATGTGGCATACCTTGGGTTCGGACTGAAAAATACGCATGGGCCCATCCGCAGTACCAAATCTCCATCGATAGCCTCAGAGTTCAGGTTTCACATCACCCTGCGCTTTACCAAATCCCTGGCACTCTTGCGTTCTCTCGCCTTTATCGGCAATTGGCCCTAACTGACTGTTGGTCTGCTACATTTCAGTACCATCCTCTAGGGTTGCATCGGTTGTAGAAGGAAAGCGATGGGTTCGGATAATCAGTATCTTTCTTGCCCCCAATAACCCCTCGAACTAACATCTCAGGTAAGTCAATGGACTCCTGCTCCATGTTATGCGAGGCCTTTCTCATGTCCTATAACCGTATCTTTAGAAGTTTATAAACAATCATATAACATGTTCTGACATTCTCTCAAGGAATTTGTACATCCCCATATCAAGCTTCTCTCCTACCCGCCACCAACGGCTCCCAATGAGTGGACCCACAATGGATTGAAACGTTGAGATCTGTGCTGCCTGTATTCTCAAATGATGGAAGTGCTATGTCTATGGATAGGCTCAGTATAATATAGTTACCTTCTACTGAACTGGGCAATAGTCGATCTCATTGCTACAACACATACCGCGACAATATGGCACCCCTTGCCAGCAATATGGGAGCTGCAGCTTCGATGAAAACGCATGTCCTAAATGGCCATTCTTATGAGGTCACCACTCTAGACCAATATATCCCAACAAACATTAGCATCAACAGCAGCGGCCATGTTGCCCTGCTGCCGTCAAACCAAACATTGCCAAGGGGCAGTCTGCAGTTGAACGCTAGCATGATGAAGGCTCATGCCTCAAAGTTGGATAACGACTTGAATCAAGCCACTGTCACAAATCTATATTCTGTCTCAAACAGCAACTCAAACCCAGGTCATCAGGTAGAAAGAACAGCTTTAGACGGGGTTGACTCTAGGTCCCAAAGTACAGACTATCTATCTCAGGATGTTCATACAACTACGGCCCATGGTAGGTCGAGCGATTCAGTCACGACTTCTTCATTCACGCCTCAACCGAGTCAAAATAATCCAATGCCACCGATAACTGTCATCAGCAAGCCCTCTTTATCTTCTCTCGTCACAGACACTAAAAATGCAGATAGCGGGAATGGGTTTACGACATATCGCCCAAGATCCTCCATACCTTCGAGGCTTCCGGCTGCAGTTTACGCTCAGCAGTGTATCTCTGCAGCTTATGCATCCAGACTCAATCCGTACGCGCTGCACTTAAAGGAGCAGGAAGCGTTGCAGGACCATTTGTGTCATCTGCACGTCACAGTATATTTGAACATACGGAATGGTATACTTCGACTTTGGACTCGAAATCCGATGGTAAGCGTTTCCAAGGAGGAAGCTCTTGGGTGTGCGAAGGACTACCGTTGGATGAACCTCGCCTCTTTCGCGTATGAATGGCTGGTACGAAATGGGTACATCAACTTTGGTTGTGTCGAAATTCCTATGCCTTTTGTAGCTCCAAAGAAAGGCCGGCGCAAGGAAGGTCCCGTGGTGGTCGTGATTGGGGCTGGGATGTCAGGTCTAGGTTGCGCACGGCACTTGGAAGGTCTATTTCGTCATTATCGCGACGCGTCCACAGCCCCTCGGGTCATTTTGTTAGAAGGAAGACGCAGAATTGGAGGTCGTATATACTCACATCCTTTGCGAAGTCTTCAGACGTCTAAGTTAGGCCCCGGACTAGTCCCTAAGGCCGAGATGGGTGCGCATATAGTTGTTGGTTTCGACCGTGGTAATCCGTTAGACCCAATCATTCGGAGCCAGCTGGCTCTTCCATATCACTTGTTACGCGACATTTCGACAATTTATGACATAGATGGTTCACCGGTGGATGAGATTCAGGATGCGATGGATGAAAGGCTCTATGATGATGTCTTAGACCGTTCCGGGCTCTATCGACATAAATCCATCGTCGTTCCTACCGCGGAAGGCGACCGGGAATTGATTGATTCAGGTCGCGATTTGTCAACAAGCGATGGTGTCACAGTAAGACAATACGAGGAAGCAAGGGCTTCCGGTACTATCGGCCTTTTGCTTCCTACAAAGCGTGTCCGTCGAGGCGTAGGTCATAAAACCGCAGACATCAAGGCACCGGGAGCCCCAGGTGCAGATCTTGCACGCCCGGAGGAGCAACCAGCTGCTTTTACATGTCAAGTGAATGGTTGGAGATTGAACGACGGCGTTCCAGCTAATGCTACTTTAAACCTGGACCCCGTCGCTAAGGTTTCGTCGTCTCAAACGTTAGGTGCTGTGCTGGACGAGGGCATCCGGCAATACCAGCGGATGCTCCCGCTATCCCCGAAAGACATGCGTTTGATTAACTGGCACTTTGCCAATTTGGAATATGCAAACGCGACTAACGTCAGTAGACTTAGTCTTTCCGGATGGGATCAAGATATAGGAAATGAGTTCGAAGGCGAGCATTCACAGGTAGTAGGTGGATATCAACAAGTCCCCTACGGGCTATTCTCATTACCTACAAAACTCGACGTTCGAACAAACAAGATAGTGTCTAAGATATCATATGACCCGTCTGGAATGGGAAAACAGAAGACAGTTGTTCACTGCGAAGACGGCGAATCGTTTGCGGCAGACAAAGTGGTCTTCACCGGCTCCTTGGGCGTGCTTAAGCATCAATCCATACAGTTTGAACCTCCTCTACCAGAATGGAAACGTGGAGCCATTGATCGACTCGGGTTTGGAGTAATGAACAAGGTGATTCTGGTGTTTGACCAGCCATTCTGGGACACTGAACGAGATATGTTTGGGCTTCTGCGCGAACCCACGAATCGAAACAGCACCATTCAAGAAGATTATGCTGCTAACCGAGGTCGATTCTACCTTTTCTGGAATTGTCTGAAGACTACCGGACTTCCCGTTCTAATTGCCCTTATGGCCGGAGATGCCGCTCTTCAGGCGGAATGTACACCTGATGATCAAATTATTGCTGAGGTGACCAGCCAACTCCGCAATGTATTCAAACATACGGTGGTTCCCGATCCACTAGAAACAATAGTCACGAGATGGAAGTCCGATAGGTTCACTAGGGGCAGCTACTCCTATGTGGCGGCGCAAGCACTTCCAGGAGATTACGACCTGATGGCCAAGCCGATTGGCAATTTGCACTTTGCAGGGGAGGCGACATGTGGCACTCACCCTGCCACTGTCCACGGAGCATATATCTCTGGGCTCCGCGCCGGCTCTGAGGTGATCGAGTCTATCCTAGGTCCCTTAGAGCTACCGAACCCCCTCGTACCAGAGAAAGGAAAGGCAGAATTTAGCATTCCAACAGCGGCAGGACAAAAGCGAAAAGAGCCGCCCATGCCCGTGGCATCATCCATTAGCAATCTTCCAACCAACTCAGCGGAACCAGCCTCACCTATATCAGCCCGTCAACATGCCTACGAACAAGCAATGTGGACATCAATTCAATCGGAAATCGGCCCTCCCATGCCCCGACCAGCAAGAACCGGCCTAAACCCTTTCCTCCTCTACCAAAAAGACTACTGGGGAATATGCCGCTCCCAATGCGACGAAGCTCGCCGAGCAGAAACGAACGACCCTAACGCGAAAGCTGCTCGCGATGAGATCCGTCATGAGCTCGGACTCATGTGGCGGCGAGCCAGCGAAGAGGAAAAGCGGCCGTACATCGAACAGACAGAGGTCAACCGACAGACCAATGCGGAAATGTGGAGCCGGTGGAAACAACAGATCGCCGAGTGGGAGCAGAAGGCGGCCGAATTGAAGACGAAGTGGTATGCAGCTAATCCGTTTGAAAGTTGGGGTGTACGTTCTGCGGACACTGTTGTGCCGACAAATCATTTGTCAATTGGCGCTGGTGCTACTACTTCGACCATCTCTTCATTGGGACAGCATACAAATAACTCGAGCGATCGGACTCATGGAGTAACTGCTGCTGCGACTGTTCATCCCCCCATAAATGGGGTACAAGTGAACGGCTCCTTGCATAACTCTGACTTGTCGAATCGTTGAGATTCAGCCTGGACGATCTTGCTCCTATTATGAATTGCACGAGTTGATGCATACTATGTAAGATATATATGCTCTTAACGACCATCTTTGTACTATCAAATGAAACCAGATTCGAATCAGGATCCTCGAGAATTACTCTATATTCTAGTCTATTGATATGAAATTCATAGTTTCAGCGACCCATGAAACATGCGCGCCACGAGTATCATCGAAGGGACCGAAAAAAAATGTATTAAACTTCCCATCACAAACCGAGGAGAATGACCAGAACGCTGAAGTCTAATATAAACAGCCATCAAAATAAGCAAAATGGATATATCCGTAGGACATGAAACATGATAGTCAGCCGGTGTAGGGCAGATCTAGGTGTGATGAAGAGGTGGTGGTGATCAGGAATCTATAGAGTAGGTGTGGCGGGGACGGAGACGTTTAGAGGAGAGGGTTAGACTTGTACTCCGCGGTTTTACCCTGAGGGGTTTGCTTGACCTCGTTGACGGGAGCCTCCTCTTCAGGGGACTCGGATTCAGCGATGAACTTCTCAGCCTCGAGAGCAGCAATGCAGCCGGAGCCTGTGAAAGACTGTTAGTATTTGATGTGACGGGGTAATAGTGGGGTCATGGCATACCGGCACTGGTGATGGCCTGGCGATAGCGCTTGTCCTGGACGTCACCGCAAGCGAAGACACCTTCCAGGCTGGTGTAGCTGGTGCCAGGCTTGGTGATGATGTATCCTTCGTCATCGAGGTCGATCGTGCCCTTGACCAAGGAGGTGGCGGGGTCGTGGCCAACGGCGTAGAAAAGACCGTTAGCGTCGACGGTCTCCTCCTCGCCGGTGACGGTGTTCTTGACACGCAGGTGGGTCATCAAGCCCATGGGCTTCTCCTCACCCAGGACCTGAGTCGCAACGGTGTTGAAACGAACGGTCACCTTGGGGTGGGCCAGAAGACGGCTGGCCATGGCCTTGCTGGCACGAAGCTTGTCACGACGGACCAGAACGGTAACCGAGCTGCCGTACTTGGCCAGGAACATGGCCTCTTCGGCAGCGGAGTCACCACCACCGATCACATAGAGGGGCTTGTTACGGAAGATTGGCACAGCACCGTCACAGACGGCACAGGCGCTGATTCCGTTCTGCCAGTACTTGTCCTCACCGGGCAGGTCGAGACGACGGGCATTGGCACCAGTGGCGATGATAATAGCATCGGCAGTGTGGGCGGGCTCATTGTCAGGACCATCGTTCCACTCTGTCCACAGCTTGAACGGCCTCTGCGAGAAATCCACTCTCGAGATAGTCTCGGTGATGACCTCGGTTCCGAAACGGACGGACTGCTTGCGCATGTTCTCCATCAACTCTGTACCACCGATACCATCAGGGAAGCCGGGGAAGTTCTCGATGTCGGTGGTGGTGGTGAGCTGACCACCAGCGGCAGTGCCGTTAGCCAGCATACCCTCATAGAGGACAGGCTTGAGCTCCGCACGAGAGAGATAGATCGCGGCGGTGTGTGCGGCGGGGCCGGAGCCAATGACTACGGGGGGTACCAATTAGTATCTCCAACTGATCTGGGCAACATTATATACAAGAACTAGGGAAAACTCACTAACGACCTTGGTGTGCACCATCCTGGATGCCGAACTTTGACTGACGCGCAGGGGCGTCGAAAGAGTATTTGATAGAACTGAAGCGGACGGGGAGGATTTCTGGTGCAGCGACGAGGCAGCAGCGGCAGTCAATCCGAGCGAGGATCGAAGAGAGGAAAAGGGAAGTCGTCGAGAAGCGAAGGAAAACAGTTTGACGGTGTTGGGAAGGAGATTGGGAAGGGGAAAGAAAGAAAGTCGGGTCGGGAAATAGGCGGCCTTTAATTATGGGCGTTCAGGGAGAGCGCAGCGAAAGAGGCGAAGGAGGGGCTCAGATTGCCGGGTGGTGGGGACGGCCTGACGAAAAAAGGGCTGGATGGTTCAAGATTAGCTAAACGGTCGAAACCAAGAGACTGGCTTCCTACCTGGAATCCGTGTGGGGACAATGAATAAACCAGATGAATGACAAAGAATGGAATTGCACAAGAAAACCACGGAAGCGACTTTTCTCTCTCCGACCAGGTACAGGGGAAAACATTCCGGATTGCCAACGGCGAGACCGGATCACGTGCGCCGGTGCTTAGAAAGCAGTCACGGGCCGAGACCGCCACTGATTATCGATCACTTCTTTATCTCGGATCAATCGCCGGAATCTCTGCATTCAGGCAGAATCCAGAATCTGAAAGCCCAATATTCGAACCTGATAACAAGAATCGAGGCACAGGACTCATCACAATCACATTCAGAGGGTATCCACTGTATACAAATAATAGTTCATAGATCTTACATTCATTATCATTATAATTGTCATCGTCAGCATCATCATCATCAATCGTCATAAACGTATCAGATCAAATCATATAAAATAATAGCTTCGCGCTTCGCGCTCCGCTATCAATCAGCTCATCGGCCAAACCACTTCCTCCTTCTCGAGGTTTCGGCAACACCATCGTGCTCTAGTTCGCCTGGACTAGCAACCGGAACTAATGTCTCCGGAGGCGCGTCTCTACCAGCAACATAGTCATGTTCGCGTCCCGCTGAGCGTCCATAATTCTCGCGCTGGTCGTACTCATCCTCGTCCTCATCGCTGAAACCTTCTTCAGCTTCGGTGTCCTCCACATTCTGCTTTTCTCTTTTATTCCTCCGTACACTCAACCACCGCTTCCAGCCCTTCGCAACTGGTGCCGCAGGGGGGTCATACTCATCCCCTTCGTACCGCAGCATCGGCACGAGCAGCTTGTATGGAGTCGTAATACCAGACGGGTCTTTCGGGTTTAATTCCAAGTTCAAGGATATAGCCAACCCCCCTTCTAAATTAACGAAGGCGCCAACCCCATCGTCCCCCTGCTTTGCAGCCTTCTTAGATGCCTTCTGGCTCAGATTCGTAGGCCGTCGAAGGAATGGGGCTGGGCGGGAATTTGCGGGCGGTGGAAAGTAGCTATCGCCTGTCTCCGCAGGAGGAAATGGGCCATCCATACTCATACGCCTCCCAACTGGGTTCCCTCCAAGGTTAAAGTCCTTAGTCGGTGGCCGTCCACGCCCCGAGAGTCGGCGTAACAGGCCGCCGCTACCCTGGGGTCTGTCTCCGCGCGTCAAGGACAGTGTCCTTTGCAACTTGCCCGGTCGAGGCTCCTCCACCGGCGACGATTCAGGTTCCGGTGTGGTCTGTGGTGTAAAGCCTGTGCCTAGTTAGCAACGTACAAAAAAGCGCCAATAAGCCAATGAGACTAGAACCGACCTGGCTGATACGCACGGATGGAGCACCAGTTTCGGCGTGGTAGCAACCGTTTGTTATTCCGTGGCTTATTATTCACATCATGTGTAAATATGGGGATCATGTCTTCGTCTGTATTAGTATCTAGATGGTGAACTCGATTCCGTTTGTTGAGCGTGTCTGACACCATCTCCGTCTCGGGAATATCTGCAATAGCTGAGGAAATGATGTTGGGCATGTATCGATAGTCTTTGTCCTTAGGCAAGTTCAATTTTGGGTTCGAGTATAATTGGCCAATGGCAGCCAAATGCACATCGCCGCTACAAAAGATGTTTGTTAGTTCCGCCCTAGAGGATGGCAGAATACAGTTTCTTACCTTAAAATGGTCACACGGACGGATTTGTCTGCTGCCAAGTCCTGAAGATCTTCGATCAAGTATTGGCGTTCGGACTTGTGGTGCTTAGCAGTCCAGTGGTCATCGAAGATTTCAATTTTGCCCCCTGTCTTGTTTACAAAACCGCCAAAAATCCCGGCTTTGCCGAGCGATTTCCGGCTGTTTAGAATATTTTTCACCATCGCCTGTGAGAAGGTTAGAAGGGAAAGAATTGGAATCATAGCGCTCGTAACATACCACCCTAGGATATGCAACCGGAATACTCAGCAGCACTAGCAAGTGCTTCGTCTCGCCCCGGACAATTTCACGATGGCATCTGTCCCAGATCAAATCAGAAGTTTGTTCGCTGAGCACTTCGTCGTTCTAGAATATACTGTTAGCACTGCTTTTCTGCTGCTAAGCAGGTTCCGTGGTCTTACCATGCGTTCAGTCCGGCAGTCTAGGCCGAGGAGAGACACCCCACCACCTAGAGACATGAACAGATTGCGGCTTCGGTGGTTGATGTACGGTCCAGGAAGAGCCCCAAGCAGCCAACTAGGCTCATCTGCTTCGGTCTCTTCCGGAACGCTGTGGTGCTGGAATAGCAAGTAGTATTTGAATGCTATGTTGCCAAGCCCTGAGATCACGGGCGTGCTCATGAACTCATCGGGGTAAGATCCGAAGCCTTCGATGATCTCATGGTCATTCCAGAGGTTAACCATGGGTATTTGCGAGTTTGCAAGGGAGTAAAGCCCCTGTGAAAACCACCGTGAATAGTGCTCAAGAAAAGAACTTTCCAATTCCGCTTTGAACTCCATGTTTAGCGGCGTGTCGTACTTCTCATGGATATCTTTCATCTTGACCCATTCCTGGAAAAAGGATGATTCTACTGTAATCCTGTCGTTGAATATCTGGTCTCCTCCACCAATCATGACATGGAATGGGCGAGTCTGATGCTCATTGAGCACGTCTCGCCACAGAGGGTCTGGACCACAGAGTTTGTTAGAGTCGACGCCGGGGGCAAAGCCGTTACATGTGTGGTACATTATGTTCATCGACTGTCCCCTAGCAGGCACCCAGAATCCCAGAGCCGGCCCTTGGTTGAGGCGATATGCAATCCGCTGCTGGGTATTTCCTAATTCAATCTCAATATTAAACCTCCAGAAAGTGATATCTCTTCCTGGGTCGGCGTAGAGGCGGGCCCCTGCAACCTCCTTATAGAATCCAGCAATTTCTCCATCCATAGAATGGACTCTGTTAGCAGGGATTGGTTGCTTGATACCCTCAGTGCTGTAGTCAATGATGCTTGGTGACATCTCATAGATGCCATCGTCATTTTCAATGCAAGAGAGGTCCAGCTGTTCTTCTGTATGATCTACTGGCTTAACATAGAGAGGCCGACCATCTCGCCCCAATTTCATAAGTCCAGCTGTCGGGTCCACATACTCAGGGGCTAGTTCAGAATCCTCTCCATTCAGTTCAGTCGGAGGAGGAGGTAGCAGATCCATTGGTTGAGGAAATAATCTTAAAGTAGGTGGTGGCTCATATGAAGAGAGAGAATCCCTTGTCACAATCAACACACTCCCTCTCCAAGTCTCCTTATCGAATGCCCCATTGGGTCCATCTATTCGCACCCGCTTCAACCCTCCGTATCGGAGTAAAGGACCACATTTAAGGAACAGATGTGGCTGGAAGCGCTTGTTCACTATATGTCACACTTAGTATCAGTTCCGGGAATCTGTAATCTTGGGTGAGCATATCAAAGGGCAGGACCTACCCGATGGCTTAGTGTTTGGTGGCCTCTGGTAGTTGATTGGCAGCGCCCTACTCTTTCTGCGGTTGTTGCTTCCGCCACCTTCCCACCACGCCTTACTTTTATCGACATCGAAATTCTGGTAGTCAAAGTCAGAAGCACCCAGTCTTGCCACTGGTGCTGTTTTCCACTCCGACAAAGGTGGAGGAGTTGGAGGTGGGACATCAAATGAAACAGTCTGCCGCTTGGGTTTAGGCTGTGACGCAGGTTCGCTCTCAAAACTTTGAGATGTCATTGCGGCATTCCCGCCTGGCTGTCGACTCGAATCGGAGTGTTCAGGCATAGCATTATCAGTAGATCCAGTCCCAGTCGGGTAGGCCTTCAGGTCCGCTTGCTGGGGCCCAATAGTCGCTGTGGGGGCCTCTTTCCTTCGTATAGCTTGCGGCACTGGTCTAGCCCCGGACGCCGCAGGGCTCAGATATTGGGTTTTTCCTGCAGTAGGATCAGGATACCGGTGGTCCTGGGAAGTATCTGCAGTGTAAGGACCGCTAACCCCTCGTGGCATGTTTGGTTTAATTGATTGCGAGCCCATAACGTCATTTCCTGCTGGGTGGCTCACGGACACAGACCGTCTAGGAGCATTGCCAGTCCTGACAACTCCTGTATTCTGGGGGTAGCCTCTTGCAGACTGTGGCGCGTTAGCGGGCAATGGCACTGGATGTTGTACCGAGGCCGTTCGCGCGTGGGGGGTTTTGCTCTGTCTGAAGGACCTTGAGCCGGTCTTTGACGCGGTAAAGCTGGCTGCTCAGGATCTGTCCGCTGAGAAACTTCCGTCAGAGGGCTCGAAGTATCTCGTGGTACATTATCTTGGTTAGATTGCACTGGAACCGCTGTGCGATTGTTGTTTTCAGCTTGCTGACGTGCTATCCGCTCTTTCACCCTCATCTCAGCTTCTAAGACTCGCGCTCGCTTCTCTTCTTTGCTGATTCCAGTCAGTGCCACTTCAAGCTTTTGAAGAGGTGACCGATCTGCCGCCCAATCATGCTTTTGCTCTGCCGTGGAGCGTACCGTGTTAGAGCGACTTAGCGGCGTTTGGTGACTGTCTCCAGGTGGTGGTGCCATATGAGAATCATCCCGCTTCACCGAACTTGACATAGAAAGTCTAGACTCAGTCATGCTGCCCCGTGAAGTGGCGTACTCATCAGGTGAGATATATGGCTCTGGTGGTAATGGCTTTTCCCTCCAGTTTGGATGCCCTTCGCGGGACAAACCTTTCGTCCTTGCGGAGAACGAGCGAGAAGTTTGATGACCATGAACCACAGCAGGGTTATTCTTGTGAGGTTTCGATCGAGTCTGTGGGACATCGATGGATCCGTAAGTCTGATCACTATCAGTTTCGTAATCCAATGCGTTGGGTGTCATGCCGTGAGACTGCTGCCGTCTGTGCGATGGAGCGCGTGGTACACCATTCAGAGGGACAGATTGGGGAGGTATCGAGCCTCCATTAGTCGGCCTCTGGGAACTAGCTGCAGCCATTCTTCCAAGCTTTCGGATCCTTTACGACACTGCCCAGAAAGCTTCTGTACTTTATCACTGGTAAAATCAAATGCGCGGGGAATAGAAAGATTAGCGACACCAATAAAGATCGTAAAAAAAATCAATTCGTATCCAAATTTGTGACAGTAGCAGATGATTTGGCCAAACCAGCTCGTGTTAATACATGGTGATGGCACTGAAAGAATAGATCATCGCTTAATTTGCAGAGCTGGAAGTTGCGGAGTAGTATACAAGCGATGTATATTGATTGTAACAATGATGGATTTGCACGGTATGAGAAGAAGGTAAGAGGATTGAATACCGCAATTTCGACCAGGGGGCGGAAAGAATGAAAAAAATTCATGAGATGACAGAAAAATCAACAGGATTATATTGGAGTAGCGAATTAATCTCATTGTGCTGGCTAATGAGAATTAAGTCGGTGGCTGGCAAGCACAGCATCTTCCATGCGGGGCTGACTCGTCAGTCATCCTGCATTAAACATGTTCCCGCCAGGCACCACGACTGGCCCATTTTGTCCCCCTTTCTAAGAAAAGAACTTAACTTGTAATCGTAATCGGAAGGAAAAACCAGACTAGGGGCGTGGAAGGGTGCCTGGGTAGAAAAGATGACGAAAAAACTCCATTGTACTGTGCCAGTAAACCGTGTATCACAAGTAGTTCATAGTGGCAGTGCTGTAGTTATGTTGCAACACACCCGCTGGTCAGTAGACAAATCATGGATGCACTGTGTGAGTATTAACCTCGTCAGTTTTAGTAATATTGTAAAGAAGATCATGGCATTCTTGTTGTTGAGTAGTCAATCATGGGATGTTTCGTCTAAATCCTCCAATTGGCGGAGTGGCCAGTAATCTTATTTCAACATCGACCGTAGATTTATTACTGCTCTGTACCTCTTGCAGCAACTACTAGTTGATGGTTGTGAATGGGCTGAGCTGTTGATATACAAAGGAACTCTGACTGTCAGGGTATTTTGAAAATTACAGAGCACATCGAAGGGGGTATCGTATGGATATTACGTAGGTTCTTTTGAGCAGCATATTTCAATTTTCTCACAATGCTGATTAGTCTATTGTATGTATTCGTCATCTCATTCTTATTGTACAGGCAATATAGACGGGGTAAAAAGTTACAATAAGAATAGAGATCACTAAAACAGGGCTGAATAGTTCTTTGAACTCTTTCTCTAGGTTCTTAGTAACTGGCTCCCGTCCATGTTTAGATACAGCCTCGTATACGGAGTACTTTTTATGTCATCCCTTCACAGGAAGTCTGAGGGGTTTTCACTGTAAGGAGTGGAGATTCAGCTGCTGATAAGAAAGATACAGTCCGTTTTAAAATATGGCAAGAATGTGCATCTAACCGAAATGCTGAAATATGGGGCTATAATGTTCTCGACTATGTCGTCTAATCAATATTTAACATTGGATGAATGCTGCCTGAGCACTAAAAATTAAGGGAGTGGAGATCATGTAAAGTTAAACAATGGATTCGTCGCCTAAGGCAGAAGGCTCCGCTGTTTCCCCGAAGTGAACACCATTCTCGAACTCCGCCTCCGCAACAACTTCACCGAGCAGTGCTCATTGAATACATAACCATTTCATACCCCCCTTGCTGTGTATATTCATTATTTCTTGTCTCTATAGCATTCTTTTCCCTGAAGTTGCTTACTGCATCGCAAGCCATCTACTGAAGAGTCTGGTACTGTTCTTATTGATGGCAACTATCTTATTTGTCCTCATCTCACCCTACTACCGATAGGGGCCTATCTCGATTCACGCTGCTCCCATAATGCGGCTTTCCGAAAGTGCAACGATAGCGCTCGGCCTTTTTAGCGCTGCGACGGCATCAGCCCATCCTCGACGCTCCTACGAGACGCGCGATTTCTTTGCTCTTCATCTTGACGACTCCACTTCCCCAGACGAGATCGCCCAGCGCCTCGGAGCACGCCACGAGGGCCAAGTAGGGGAACTCACACAACACCATACCTTCTCTATACCCAAGGAGAACGGTGCAGACCTCGATGCGCTCCTCGAACATGCACGTATCAGGAAACGGTCAAGTCGTGCCGGAGAAGGACGTGGCAACACATTGGATACGAGGGAAAGAGATTTGAGCGGTATACTCTGGTCTCAAAAGTTAGCCCCGAAGCAGCGACTAGTAAAAAGGGCTCCTCCAGCAGACGTGGTGTCGAGGGCGTCTGTGAAAGAAGAGGACCCCGTAGCTGCCCAAGCTCAGAAACGGATAGCCTCTTCACTTGGGATTGCAGATCCCATCTTTGGCGGACAGTGGCATCTCTACAATACTGTCCAAGTCGGCCATGACCTCAATGTTTCGGACGTCTGGCTAGAAGGTATCACGGGAAAAGGTGTCATCACGGCTGTGGTCGATGACGGGCTAGACATGTACAGCAATGACCTCAAACCGAACTACTTTGCTGAGGGCTCCTACGATTTTAACGACCATGTACCGGAGCCCAGACCGCGACTTGGTGATGACAGGCATGGCACAAGATGCGCTGGTGAAATCGGAGCAGCTAGGAACGATGTTTGTGGAATAGGCGTTGCATACGACAGCCAAGTTGCGGGAATTCGGATCTTATCCGCACCCATTGACGATGCAGATGAGGCCGCTGCCATCAACTTTGGCTTTCAGCGCAATGATATTTATTCATGCTCTTGGGGCCCTCCGGATGATGGCGCCACGATGGAGGCGCCAGGGATTCTTATCAAACGAGCTATGGTCAATGGCATCCAGAATGGCCGAGGAGGCAAAGGCTCTATCTTCGTTTTTGCAGCTGGAAATGGTGCAGGGTATGATGACAACTGCAATTTCGATGGTTACACGAACAGCATTTACAGCATTACCGTCGGTGCTATTGATCGAGAGGGTAAACATCCCAGCTACTCGGAATCATGCTCTGCCCAGTTGGTCGTCGCTTATAGCAGTGGCTCGAGTGACGCGATTCATACCACCGACGTCGGAACTGATAAATGCTATTCACTTCACGGCGGAACTTCTGCCGCAGGTCCGCTAGCTGCGGGTACTATAGCCCTTGCTCTTAGTGCCCGACCGGAACTTACTTGGCGAGACGCCCAGTACCTGATGATAGAGACCGCAGTTCCCGTCCACGAAGACGACGGGAGCTGGCAGACTACCAAGATGGGGAAGAAGTTTAGCCATGACTGGGGTTTTGGGAAAGTCGACGCGTATTCACTGGTCCAGCTGGCCAAGACGTGGGAGCTGGTGAAACCACAGGCGTGGTTCCACTCACCGTGGCTGCGGGTGAAGCATGAAATCCCACAAGGTGACCAGGGACTTGCCAGCTCATACGAAGTTACCAAGGATATGATGTACCAGGCCAATGTCGAGAAGTTGGAACATGTCACTGTGACCATGAATGTAAATCACACTCGCCGAGGCGATATCAGCGTGGAGTTGCGCAGCCCCGAGGGTATCGTCAGCCATCTGAGTACAGCGCGACGGTCAGATAATGCAAAGGCTGGCTATGACGATTGGACATTCATGACTGTGGCCCATTGGTATGTAGTTGACCCCGTGCTTTAGTTCTCTTACTCGGCCCTCTAACATTTCCATTTAGGGGTGAGTCCGGTGTTGGAAAGTGGACGGTCATTGTTAAGGATACCAATGTCAATGATCATAGTGGAGAATTCATCGATTGGCGGCTCAACCTCTGGGGACTTTCCATTGACGGCTCCAGCCAGCCCCTTCATCCTATGCCCGATGAGCACGATGATGACCATTCGATTGAAGATGCCATTGTTGCTACCACTAGCGTTGATCGTGTCCCAACCAAGACTGAAGACCCATCTGTCCCAACTGATCCCGTTGATCGTCCTGTGAACGCAAAGCCATCCGCGCAACCAACGACGCCTTCAGAGGCTCCTGCTCAAGAGACATCTGAACTTCCCACCCCGACGAAACCCGTTTCTACGGAATCACCTTCTACTACCTCCTCTGCGGATAGCTTTTTGCCTTCCTTCTTCCCCACGTTCGGTGCGTCTAAACGGACTCAGGCTTGGATTTACGCTGCGATCGGTTCGATCATTGTGTTCTGTATTGGACTTGGGGTCTACTTCCAAGTACAGCGACGAAAGCGCCAGCGTAATGATCCTCGTGATGACTACGATTTCGAAATGATAGAAGATGAGGATGAAACGCAGGCTATGAACGGGCGTTCGGGTCGTACACAACGCCGGGGAGGTGAGCTTTACAATGCCTTCGCTGGGGAAAGTGACGAAGAGCCTTTGTTTAGCGACGATGAGGATGAACCTTATCGGGATCATGGCCTCAGTGAGGAGCGCGAACGGCGAGGGAGCACAAGTGGTGACCATGCTCGGTCATAGTATAGATTGGACTAGACTTGCATTTACTTCTATCCCATAATGGTCCTCTTGCGGCGCGTTTCGGGTATACCAGATGGGATGCGTTACGGATCTTGTGGATTATTGATGTTGAACGAAGGCTGCTGTATATAACTTTGACTTACTTGACAAAATAGACGCATAAAGGACATACATACGGAGTCAGGCCATCGTAACTGTTGCAACGCGCGCTAAAAAGTGGATGGGGGTTGATACTACGTAGGAAGTTGCTGGATAAGCTAGTCTTGGCGCTTGGGCCGATGACGCTGTGCGGCCGCTTCTCCAATTGACTGCTCCACTGCTGCCTCCGCAACTTCTCAACCTCTCATTTATCGATCTACGACCATCAGCCATAACTCCTCATATCCCGAGTTCCTCTCTATCGAGTCTCTCCAGTGATATAAATTGTTTACGAGTCTCTTTTGGCTTGTACAATTACCGGTGCTAAGTTGCCGCTTCCCTAACGGCAACCCCTCGATGGATCAGCACGATGACTTTGACAATGTCTCTTGGAGACACGAACCAGAGAGCGATATCTCTCGTCCAACCACTTCGGGCACTGATGCCGAAGAGTCGCCTGCAATCAGTCACGATGCCAATGGCAAACGGAGAATGAGCTCAGCTCACGAAAACCCACAAGCTGGGCCACTGGCGGATGCGGTCGACCTAGCAGGTATCGGAGATGGGGTGTTGGAATGTCGGGTGGATTCACCACTGAAAGAGAACGACGGTACCAAAGACGCATATATCTCTTACTTGGTTACAACACAAGTGAGTTGCCCTGTTTCCCCGGGAGTTGGCTCCGGCTTTTCCATGGCAGACCGGAGATCCATCCTCGGTTGCCCAGCAAACAGTTCACTGTACTGACCAAAGGGGCATCGCAGACCGATTTCAAGTCCTTCCAGAGGTCAGAATTTGCAGTGCGCAGACGCTTTACGGATTTCTTCTTTTTATATAAGACGCTCTATCGTGAGTATCCTGCCTGCGCGGTCCCACCTCTACCAGACAAGCATAAGATGGAATACGTGCGAGGGGATCGGTTCGGACCCGAATTTACTACACGACGTGCCTGGTCGCTACATCGATTCCTAAAACGCTTGGCATTGCATCCGGTGCTCCGCCGGGCTCCTTTGCTTGCTATCTTTTTAGAATCTCCCGACTGGAATGCGCATATGCGGCTTCACACCTCTCGCACATCCACCAATCCGACGGACACCACCGGCACCCCAGGGATTTTTGACAACTTTACCGATACTTTCGTAAATGCGTTTACAAAAGTCCACAAGCCCGATCGCCGGTTCATTGAGGTTCGGGAGAAGGCAGATAAATTGGATGAAGACCTCAATCACGTAGAGAAGATCGTCGCCAGGGTCGCTCGGCGCGAGTCCGATTTGGAGACCGACTACAATGACCTCGCGACGCAATTCCGCAAACTGGTGTCTCTGGAGCCGAATGTTGAAGTTCCCCTACAGGTATTCGCGGCGTCGGTGGAAGAGACGGGACGCGGGCTTAAAGGTCTCAAAGACCACACGGATCAGAACTACCTTGGCTCCCTCCGGGATATGGAGGCCTACATCGTGTCTCTTAAGGCACTTCTGAAAACCCGTGAGCAGAAGCAACTCGACTTTGAAGCCTTAGTGGACTACCGCAACAAAGCCGTGAGCGAGCGCGATTCGCTCGCTACCAACCCATCATCCTACTATGCCTCTAACCCCCTGACCTCATCGCCTGCGTCCTTCATCCGCTCCAAGATGGAAGATATGCGTGGTGTCGACCATGAGCAGTCACGCCGGGAGCGGGTCCGGAAATTAGAGCTGCGCATCGACGAGCTGACTCGCGAAGTAGAATCTGCTAAGACCACGTCAGAGATGTTCGATGAAGAGGTTGTCCGTGAAGTTGCGGATTTCGAACGGATCAAGGCGGCTGAATTCCGGGACACTCTCGGCGCGCTGGCCGAGAAGCATATTGACTTCTACCAAGGAGTGTTGAATACATGGGAGAGGTTTGTCGCGGAGATGGAAGGTGATTTAGATGAGAATCACGAAGCGTCCGCCCCACGGGAGAGTATTGCAACACGATGAGTGCGTGGATGATATACTTGATGTGACATGAACGAGTGATTTATTTATTTTTTTTTCTTTCTTATTTGCGCCCCCTCTTGTCAGCTTCGATCTATTCCCTCTACCCGGTACTCCTTTTCACGGTCACTCTGCCACTGTTCCATAACAGTTTACGTTGTCGTAGCTTACAACCCGGCATGATAGCTTTATCTTCCTTGCAGATACCATAAACCAATCGCAGCAACCCCTTTAGAAGAAGCAGCAGTAATGCAATGCAGAAGCCCGAATCGAATTACCTCAACCGCTCCTTCACCCCTTCGTGCTCCGCACACTCAAAATCCACAGGCCCAGGTTCCCCCTGCGGATCCAAAATCGCCGGATCCAAAGCCCTCGTAGTCCTCTGCCGAACACGTTCCTATTCAAGAAAACACAATTTCAATCCATGAGGGGACATGTCATATCGTAGATGATAGCATCCTGCCTTCGGAGAAGAATAGAAAGGGAAAAAGACAAGGGCAAAAAAAAAAGCAATCGACCTACCTCCCTATACACCTGATTCGGCGTCTTCTCAGCGTTCCTCCCCGCCGTTAATTGGAGGTAGACCTCGTGGTCATAGCCCACGGCGCCTTTGCGGTTGTTGGCGAAGTTGGCGCTGAGGTCCAGAGCTGTTTCTGCTGGAGTATTCTTGTTCTTTTTGGTTGTCGTTGTGGAAGTAGTGGATGTCATTTTTTGCCCTTTTCTTTTCCCCTTCTTTCTTTCTTTCTTTTCTTTTTCTGAAGTTTATTGATTTGTGTAGGTTGTCGTCGTTAGTTCTCCGCTTATGAAGGCGAGGTTGGTTGGCTGATGAATCGAATTGGTGGTGGAAGGGCAGTTCAATCAGTGAGGGTCATGCATGTTTGGGGCGTCAAGTATTGAGGCTGTGTATAGATGGAAATAGGCATCAATCACCTGAGGAGAATGGGCGATTACGTGGCAAAGGGAATGAACTTGAAGAATGGGAGTCTTTTATTTCATTCTATCTTATTTTTTTCTTCGATATTTATTAAATATTTAATATTGGACATTGTGCAGCGGAAGGTTAACAGGGCCGTTTGCAGAACATCCGCCATGATTTTAAATTAATATCGGACTAGTCTATGCTTTTTGATCCTACTTCTGACTGTCACCTAATCCGAGGGGAACTTTGGGATTTTTACCCTGAACCATCCCTCGCCGGGGGGGGTTTTTTGGGTGGTGGATTCAATCTATATATAGCATCCACTAGACCTATTTGCATCACGCCCTTGTTTTCAACGCGATATCTTACATTTCTTACTCAGAAAGTACTCACTATCACTATCACTTCTGCTGTAGAACATGGGTGCTATTTATAACCGGGTGGCACATTCTTCAACTGAGGGGTTGCACAAAGGGGTTTGTTTCAGCCTTCTCTGCAGACGGCATTCTTGGGCTAGAGTACATGCTAATGTTTCATACATGCCCGGGGGTGTGTTTCCACAAATGGCTCCCATCAGGATAACTCAAATTAAAGACCCCCCTTTGACAGCCCAGTAAGACGCACAATGCTCTTATCCAGTGAATGACAGCTCCACCAGTCTCGTGCCACTTCTACCTCAAGATCCTCTAGGTTTCGGGCGATATGCAGTCAGCCCCAACCCAATTGATATCCGTGGTAGCTATCCAACGTAAGCTCGCTTCGATGTGGTGATGTGTGCAGTAGTAGTGGTGCATCTTGAGTAGCCGGTCTAGAAAGGTATAGCACATACATACATACATACATACATACATACAATTAGCTTCAACTGAACGGAAATGATCGGTCATACTTCTGGAGGGATGTGTTTGCCAAGAAATATAGATGTAACGTACTCCATTTGGACACAATCGGCCAGGGCACCTGCAACGCTCTTTTATAGCTCGTTTTGATATAGTCATCCGTGGTTTTGGCTTATTCCCCGAAGCATATATCAGGAATGGGTTCATAGGAGGGGAACATGGCGTCGCGCCGGGATAGATGTTCAGGTGGCAGACGGTTACAGTGGCCTTGTCCTGCCGGCGTTTGTCAATGTATGTTGGACCTCATTGATGCGGGGGTGATTACATCTTCAGGGAGGGAAGCCGATCTTACTTGAGTGTCGTTGAGGGGTATGATCGACACGGGATGTAGTCATTTAGGGTTGAGAGAAGGTACCGTTAATCATGTCTTGGATTTACTTTGTACTATATAGCGCTATCAACAAGAATGTCATGGCCCAATTCTATATTAGCTGACCCTGTGACAGGATTTAATAACACCGAATTGTCAAGCCACTTGACGATCAAAATATACTCGAATTTTAAGATGGTTACTATGCGTAGGACACTAAATACCCATCTTCATTGATGAATTGCAGTAGAAGACATACGGCAGCAATATCCACCAGTCATGGCCCAGGAATTTTGCAAAATTATTCCAGATAAAGGCGATCGATAAAACTAAGAAGTTGTCAAAAGATTGAATAGGACCAGTTCACAGTAATGAGTTCATTCTACCAGGCATAAAGCGGCTGTGGGCATGCTCATTGTTGTGTAGCTGACGTTGGTGGTGTTCTAGGAAATCAATACTCAGTCCTGACACTAACGGATCTATAAAGCGACACTGAAAGCCTGTGCACTTTGTCTGAAATTGCAATAATGCACTTGTTTGACTTGGCAGGCATATTATCACTCGGTTCCGCATTTGGTTTCAGGAGATGAGAAGTAAGATAAGTTGTCCAGATATGTCAAGACCTGATATCGTGACTTCTTATACTACTCCATAGCTGCTAGGCTAATATTAATGTCGCCATATTCTTTCTTCATAGAATTTGAAAACGATAACTGATTTGATATGCCATAAGATTCGTGCATATACCGCCTAGTCAGGGCAGGCAGAATGTTTTCTTCAGGCAGGCGGTACACCGGAAGCCACTGAACCCTAGATATGTTCGTTGCATCCCACTATATCAGGAGCCCGCTCGTAAATGAGCCCGTATGTGCTATTAGCTGTATATTCATGCGTTATAGGCTGGTAGTATGCCGTATACAGTAATTATGCATAGATATCGATTTCCAACATGGTGAAAGATTATCTCTGCGCATTAGAGATGTGCCATCTGTAGAAAGATTTCTGTTTGCGTTGTTTGCACATCGTCACCCCATATCGCCGACTGCCTTCTCCGAACATCCAACTTTATTGTTTCCTGAACCTAGACGCATATCCATCATGCGGCCAATTACTCGGTCGGCACTCCGACCTTATGTTTGCCCCTCTTGTCGGTCTGGCCGCTTTGTGGGCCGTAGAAGATTTGGGTCCAAGCCGGACCAGGCCCCCGATGTCTACGATGTGGTGTGTGTCGGAGGTGGTCCAGCAGGTCTAGGGTTACTGGCGGCTTTGCGTAAGGCATTCTTTACAAACTCTTTCCAATTCACTCAGATCGGCGCGCGGAAGACTAATGTATATCTATAGGTGCTTCTCCCTTAACATCCAAGCTCAGGGTAGCCCTCGTCGAGACCCAGGATCTCCAAAAAGCTCGCGCCTGGAACCTCGATTCACAGCAATTCTCGAACAGAGTCAGCAGCCTAACGCCCTCTTCCGTGTCGTTCCTGCAGAAGATCGGTGCCTGGGAACACCTTGACACCGACCGAGCTCAAGAATACCAGGAGATGCAAGTATGGGACGGCGAAACAGATTCACGCATAACTTTCGACTGGTCCGCGGATTCATCCCCATTCGAAAATCTTCCCACAGTTGCGACAATGACGGAAAACGCCAATCTCGTCCGCGGACTTCTGTCGCGCATCGCAGCATCTGGAGACGAGAATGTCTCAATCTTCTCGAACACAACCGTCTCATCTATCGAAAACGGTACGGACCACCCGGACGGACCGGACCTATCAGCCTGGCCCGTTCTCTCCCTCGCTCCAACCGGCGCAGCACAATCGCAACCCCCGACTCGGATCGCCGCAAGACTACTAGTCGGTGCGGACGGTATCAACAGCCCTGTCCGCCGGTTCGCGGACATCGCAACCGAAGGCTGGGACTATAACCGCCACGGCGTCGTCGCGACTCTTTCCCTTGCCGACCCGGATCAGGTCGCATTCCCTATCGGCACAAGAACCGCCTACCAGCGCTTCCTGCCCTCCCTCGGAGGCCCGGTTGCTTTGCTACCACTCCCCAACAACCACGCAACATTAGTGTGGTCCACCACGGTAGAAAACGCCGCCTATCTCAAGTCTCTTTCCCCGAAAGCGTTCATCGCCATGGTTAACGCTGCATTCCGTCTACCCATGACCGACCTCAAGTACATGATGCGCATGGAGCGCCCAGCGACCTCTGCATCGGACTACGAGGATTCACACGAGAGCGAACTGACTTGGCGTTTGCAACATACCCCGCCAGCCTCCCACGCCCCGCCCATGGTCAACGGCGTGCAGGAGGGCAGTGTGGCCGCTTTCCCGCTGCGCTTCCGACATGCATCAACCTACATCTCGCCGCGCGTGGCTCTAGTCGGCGATGCCGCCCATGTGATCCACCCGCTCGCTGGACAAGGTCTCAACCTTGGAATGGGCGATGTGGCGTCCCTCTCCAAGACGATCGAATACGCAGTTGACCATGGAATGGATATTGGTGATACTCTTTCTCTAGAGAGATACACCGCCGAACGATGGGCTGTTAATGCTAAGATCGGGGGTGTCTGTGATATGTTGCACAAGCTTTACAATGTTCCGGGCCAGGGGCCTGTTGCATGGGGTCGCAGTCTGGGTTTGGAGATCATTGATCGGCTGCCTTTTGTTAAGGGATTCTTGATGAAGAATGCCGAGGGTTGATTGGGTGGTTGAGGGGCCCTCACTGTATCTTTACTACTCCCTTTTAATCATTTGTCTCCTTCCCATGTATCACCTATATCTCAAATATGACCTTGTATAGAATCTATCGTACGAGGTCAAGCCTGCAATATGTACATTATTCTGAATGAAAAAAAACTCTTGAAACACTCCTAAAGACATTCTACTTTGCATCTTACGAGCCCCAAACAAGGAGTAAACATTGTAATCCAAATCGGGTATTGTCATTTCCTTTTTTCATCTTCTTGTTTTGTAAATCTAGTTTGTCGAAGCACCAACATTGAGGCCCTCGAGCTGTTGTGTGACAGCGGACGCTTGATCCTGCCTCCTCGCCAGACGGGCGTTTACCTCGGCGGGGAGAGTAGCGAGATCCACCAGCACACCTTCCTTCTCAGGGTGGCCTTCCTCGAGACCCATCTCCTTGACGCGGACTTTGCCTTGGGCGAGTTCGTCCTCACCCAAAATGACAGCGAAGGGGACGCCGCCTTGTTCGGCGGCCTTGAATTGTTGTGGGAGCTTGGGCTTAACCTTGTAAGAGAACTCGGCCTGTTTTAAGGGTTAGCCTGCACTTTCTTTTTTGCTTTCCCTTTTTTTTTTTTTGTTTTTTTTTAAAGGGCTCAACAAGCCAAATCGAGAACCGGAGCTTACCTTGATACCGGCGTTCCACAGAGTCTGGCAAACGTTCATGCGCTCCTTCAGCATGCCGGTGAAGCCCTTGCCGCCGAAGGCCATGACGAAAACATCGACTTCGCTGTTGCGCAGAGCCTGGGCGCTCTGTTCACGCTCAAGGCGGGCCTTGGTGATGGAAAAGATACGGTCGACACCGAATGAGACACCAACACAGGGGATCTGGGCCTTGGGTAAGAACATGCCGACCAAGTTGTCGTAGCGGCCACCAGCGGCAACACTTCCCACTCCCAGAGTGGGGTCATTTGATCTGTCATCGTCGTCGGCATTGCCGCCCTTGGACTTGCTCTTCTTGGATGACTTCTGTGGTTTCTCCGCCTCGGGAGCAGAGGATGAAACGGCGGGTGCGGAGCCTTCGGTGACGACTTCGTAGATGACACCGGTGTACTGTCAACCGATTAGTAAAAATGCCGCCAAAGATAGATAAAAGAAAAAAAGGAACGTACATAATCTAATCCACGAGCAAGACTCATATCGAAAGAGATACGGTCGAGGACGCCGAAAGCCTCCAAGTAGTCCATAAGCAGACCCATATCCTCCAGACCAGCCTTGGCGGAGGCATTCGCCAGAAGAGCCTCATCCTTCAACAGAGTCTCCAGAAGGTCCCGTGTACCCTTCTTGACAACATATGTTTCAATCTTGTCCGCAACGGCGCCGTCAAGGCCCTTCTCCTCGACCATCTCCTTCCGGACATCGGCCCAGGGCATCTTGTCCAGCTTGTCCACCGCGCTAGAAATCGGGCGGATCTTCTCTGCTGGCACGCCACACACCTCGAAGACACCATCCAAGATCTTCCGGTGGTTGATCTTGATGCTATAACGACCCTGCCATCCAAGCCCCTCGAACACTTCGGTGACGATCTTGAGGACCTCGGCATCGGGGACCATCGGGTCGAAGGTACCAGCGACATCGAAGTCACACTGATAGAACTCCCTCATGCGACCTTTGCTGACGGCGGGCTGATCCCGTCGATACACCTTGGCAATGTGGTAGCGCTTCATGCTGCGCACGTCGGGGTTCATGGCGAGCCAGCGGGCAAAGGGAACGGTCAAATCGTAGCGGAGGGAGCAGATCTCACCACCCTGGTCCTGCAGGTCGTAGATGAGCTTGGAGTCCTCGCCATATTTTCCGGCGAGAATCTCGCGCAGCTCGAAGACGGGGGTGTCCAGCGCGGTGCCGCCGTGACGCTTGAAGACATCGGCAATGGTGGTGAAGATGCGATCGCGGAGGAGGGCATCGGACCCAGACCAATCCTTGGTGCCCTTAGGGGTCTTGAGGTTGAAGTTGATCTTTTCCTTACCCATCGTGTCTACCGGGCGCGACTCACTGAGGTTGGAGGAGGAGGAAGACGAAGAAGAGTGGCGGTAGTGGGGGATGGTGGGGTCGTGAGTCCTACTAGTACTAAGAATATTAATCTTCTGGATTGTTGGGCGGACGGCCGCTGTCGCTGTCAGGGCCCGACGACGGAGGCTGACGGCTCCCGGGGTGGCAATTGCTCGTCGTGCTGAGCGCAGAAGGCCGGATGAGAGAGTGGTCTTCATCCAAGACGGTGGGAATGTACTTTCGAAGCAATTCCTATTGCATGAGTCCAGTCGACTTTCTTGGTTCCGAGCCTGTGATTGGACCCTGTGCTTTGCTGTTTCTGTTTTTCTTTGAACGTGGCCGCTGGATCGGGTATGTTTCGCCGCCGCCGATGCCGTCCTCCATTGGGAAGTTAGGGCATAGACTCAGGGCAAGTCACATGGCGCATCAAAGGTATCTCTATTAATCCCAGGGATATACAAATACATAGCATCTTAAAAATAGTCAAGTGAGGTTCACTTCACGCCCTAGTAGCTGCCCACCCATGATCACTCGGCCAACCAAGCTCCCCTCCCACCCCATCAGTCCAGTCCGGTGAGAATTACATAACCTGCAATCCATTAGCATGAGAGTCCCCCCAAAAGAGATTGGGAACGCTGCCTACCTCTGCGATGGACTGTCTCTCGATGATCGACTTCTGCTTCTCATTTCGAGACACCCGGTAGTAGTAATCGCTAAAGTCTCCGCACTGCATATACCGCAGGAATTCCTCGTCGTGCGTGATCACAATGAGCTGGAAATTACTCTGCGCCTGACGGGTGCGAATGATATCATGGAGGGACTCGGCCAAGGACCGGATATTGTCCCGGTCAAGATTCGTCGTCGGCTCGTCCAGCGCGATGAGGCCGCAGTTGACCCCAAAGCACTCGGCGAGAGCCAAGCGAATAATGATACTTGCGAGCACCTTTTGTCCCGCACTGCAGCGTCCACGCATGTCCATTTCCGCACCCTGCTTGACCATGCAGACTCGGTAGTTATAAGACTGGTTACCCTTGGCATTTTCATTATCGGAGCGGATAAGGATAGTATCAACGTCAGTGCCTCGGTACGTCTTCTGCCAGAGTTCTCCGATAATGGCATTGATCTCCTCCATCTTTAAGCCATGGTATTTCATGATGGCTTTATCCAGGGCTCCTCCGTAGCGAGTCAAGTCATCCACCGCCGCTTTAGTAGTCTCCACCTTGATGTGTGCTTCCTTGTATTTGGACGCCGCATCTTTATAATCCGTGTTCCAGTCGGCGAGAAGCTGCATCAGTTGATCGTCTTTAGATTTCATCTCACCCATCCTGCCGGCTTGCTTTGCAGCCAGTGCGTTATGTTCGCGGGTCCGACGTTCTGACTCGTCTTTGAAGCGACTCCGATCAACCTCTGCGTTCTGGGCTGCTAACTGTTCGATCTCCTGTGTGACCTCATCAAGCGCCCTGTTTGCTTGACGGAACGTGAGATTATCCGCATATTGACGCTTGGTGTTCTCGCTATCCTTCAGCTGGGAAGATATCTTGTTGATCTCTTTCGTGATATCCGCCTGTTCGGCTTCGAGCTGGCCAATCTGCTTCTCGATTTGCTCGAGTTCGCGCTTACTGCGTTCCAGTTGAGTCGGACCTCCCCGTTCATTATATGCATCAATCTCTTCGTTTGCCAGCTCTAGCTGATGTACACTTTCCGACATCTGAGAGATGGTTTGTTGCAGGTCTCTTTCGCGTGCCTCGGCCCGCTGGCTAATATCATCGTACTTAGCCTGGACCTTGAGAAGCTCAGGGGTCAAATCCTCAATATCCCTATCAGCTTTTGCGATTGCTTCTCGTTGTTGGTTGTTGAGATTTTTGTATTCTTCAATACGAGTGAGCAGGTCGGACTTTCTTTCTAATTGGAATTTCGCATTGTCGAGATTACTCTTCACATCTCTTAGTTGCAATTCCAGATTGTTGATCTCCGACTGTGTCTGCTCTTTGTCATGTGTGAGCTTCGACAGATTCTTCTTCAAAGCCCTGGACTTTTCACCAATCGCCGCTATCTCATCTTGAATATCCTCGAGCGTGCGTGCAGAGGTAGCATCCTGCTGTTTAGAGGAAAGGTCTTGTATCTGGGAACGGATGGACTTCAATTCACCATCATACCGGACGATCGTGTTAACCGTTTTGGAGAGAGCTTCGACATCTCTTTTCTTTTCAGTTTTATCGCTGACAATCTTGTCGCGGTCCTCCAACTGGTTGAGGAGCTCATCACGCTGTAATACGTATTGTTCCTCTTCCTTTTCCAGCTCCGGGATTTCCGTCTGCTGAAGACGGGACCATGTATCGTAAGAACTGCTGGCTGCGCGTGCAGCCTCAAGGTCCTCTTCTAAGTTCTTCACATCTTCGTCATCGGCATCTCTTTTAGCCTTCTTAACCAAATTTTCCAATTTGTTTCTGAAGGTCTGCAGCTCGGCATCATTCTTGAAGCCTCGATGGCACAGCCTACATACCTTCGACTGTTTTACAGTTTCCAGACAAGTTGCCATATACTCACCGATTCCAGCATATTGCTCAGCATCCTTTCTCGCAATATCAAGCTGTGCTTGTCGTTGCTTGAGAACTTCGGGAAATTCCTCGGGTTCGTCATTAATAGCTTCACGGATCTCCTCGATGCATTCTTTTAGCGTCTTCTGTCGTTGCCCTAAAATCTTCTTGGCATTCTTAAGTCTGAATTCCACTTGTTCTAGTTCCCTGCTGACGCCGTCTCGTTCGTTTTCAGCGCGCGACACCTGCTTAGATTCTTCTTCCAGTACATTATGGAATTCCTGCTCCAGAGTATCAGGTTTCCAGTCTTGGCTGACGAGTTTAGAGAGACGTTCGCCGTGAGCGCCCTGCATAGTTTCCAGGCTGCGCTCCCGCTCCTTCAATTCCTTCTTTAGATGATCCAATCGTGCCAAGTCACCGGCCCGTTTAGTCGCATCGATGAGTTCCGAGTTCAAGCGCGAACTTTCATCTTCAAGGCCTCGGATCTCAGAATTGATGTCATGGATCTCTTTGTCCCACGAAGCCGATTTTGCTCGCTCCTTAGCTTGACCCAGGTGCGACTGAATGTCTTCAATGTTGGCTTCAAGCGCCGCTTGGACACCTTCATCCACGTTGATTTCATTAAGCTTTCCTTGATAGGTGGTCGACTCCTTGTCATTCGCAGCTATCTGACGCTTAGCAGCATTCTTGGTTTCCTGCAATGCCGACTTTTGTTGTGCAATATCGTTCAGAGCCGTTTGCACTTCGCGCAGTTCGCCTTGTGCCTCCCGCTTGACCCGCTCGAGGGTCTGGTTCTGATCTTTCAGTAACTTTCTGACCTTCCTCATGAATTCATCGACATCACCCTGGTCCTGAATGTTGTCAAATCCCCGAATATTGTTGCTACGTGCGATTTCTTTGGTCATCCTTTGTCTCCGTTCAACCTGCCGCTCAAAATTGGCTTTGTCATGCTCAAACTTGCCGTATTCTGCTTGTTTGACACCTAGCTTTTGCCGCGTCCGCTCTATCTGCTCTTTGATCTCCATGTAGTTCTCCTTTTGAGCCTCTTCTTGCTGTTCATACTGAAGCTGCTTGGACTCGAACTGCTCCAGATTTGACTGTAGCCATTCGTCCGAATCGTCAAGCTCGACGAGGTGTCTTTTCAAATTATCAATCGTTGATTGAATACTTTTTGCCTCAATACGCTTTCCTTCTAGAGTACCAAGGACTTGGGCGTAGCTTTCTGACTCTCGCCATGCTTTATCGGCTAGCTCAGCAACACGTCGCATCTCCTGAGAAAGCCGATGTGTCTCATCACGTAAGGCTTCAATCTCTTCTTGTAGCTTAACCGATCGCTTTTCTGCTCGGTCCGCTTTCTCCTTGTCCTCCTTAGCGTGTTGTTCCATGATCTTGTATTTGGCAAGTTCTTCGTTCTGCTTCTTCCTCAGAGCTTTGATATTGTCAATAGCCTTTGTGTACTTCATCGCTTCAAAGATCTCGTCGAACTTTTTCTTCAGAACTGAAGGTTCACTCATAGGCCACAAGCTCTCGTCTTGGTGGCAGAAAATCACAGAATCTAAGATGGCCTTGGAGACCCCGAGGTACTGAGGCATGATCTGATCCAGCTCCGCGACTCTCGACGAGATAGCTGTCCTTTCACCGTCTTTGATCATTAGCAGCTGGCCTTCTAGCGTCTTCTGCTGCCGGGTGGCTTTCTTCACGGTAAGTTGTAGACTCCGTGTAGATACCATCTTCGCACCCGATGTGCCCTTGAACGACAGCTTCACTTGAGCCAAGACTTCTTTCTCCCCACATAGTTTCGGGTCATGGATGAAGGCACCTCCCTTGCTGTTTGGCGGGAGGTCGCCGGTGGTGGCGTATTTGAGACATTCGATAATCGTCTAAGGTCCGATTAGTGGAAGTGTTGCTGCTTCAGTTGGTCTGGATATTCCCGTACTGTCTTTCCTGATCCATTGTATCCGACGATCAACGTAAGAGGGGTGTGGAATTGGATGGTTTCGCTGCGGGTGTTGTCGAAGGAGCGAACTCTAAAGCAAGGAAAACAATGAATCAGCGATCGGTGACGAGAATTATTCGGGAAATATACTTACCCCAGAATTGAAAGCTTATCTATCTTCGCTGGTATGGGGTCAGTATATTAGAGGTCATCGCCCCGCAGTCGATCGCCGCACCACTTACACCTGCTCGTTTGTCAGTGCAAGACGGGGGACAGGACCACAACACCCGACTCACATCTTGAGGGTGACGCGCAACCACACGTGGGGAAATAGACGTTGAGCTAGAAGGATGAGGTCCCCCGTTTATCCCTTAAATGACCTCGTTCTTCCTAAGTGCCCTGGAGATAGTACTGCACGACCAGCGTCTTCGGGGACTTCGGAGAAACAGGTCAGCGTTCGGCACTTGATGCTGCGCGTCACGGGCACTAAGAGCCGACGCGGGGAAGCGGCGCGCGATCACGTGGTGGCGATACCAACTAAAGTCGGGAATTAAATTGAATTTAGGAAGTACTTTTGACAGATGTCAAGCCGCCCGTCATGTGCTCAGGTACTATACCTCTTACCCACAATAGGAAATGATGGCTCTCGTACATATAGCCAAAGAGCGTCAGCTGGTTGGTACCAATTGAATCCTTATCAGTGCCTGGGACCCCTGAGTGCCAGCAGTGGATGAGAAGTGTCGGTCCTGTTGAACGGTGGACCATATCTCATTGGCGCGGCGAGTGGGCCCCCCGGCGTCGTTATACAGCACCGGAATTGACAGCTCTATCGCAGCCTTAGTGGCTCGTGTATCTTGCAATCCCACGGTGGCCATTCCTCATGTCCGAGAGAATATTTCCTCTCCGCAAAAACATCGTTGGTTTCCCTGGTGCCAACGATGGATTGGACCGCTGCCGAACACGAGAGTGGGGTAACGCAGAATCATCAGCACAGAATGCAGGCCGAGGATCATGATTCTTTTACAAGAGATGTTCAAAAACTTCCACTACCGCCGGCCGGCATTGCGGGCGCGCAGGCCTCATCCGACCCGGCAGATGAACAGGGCTGGCCGCAGCGTGTGTTGACCGAGATGAAAGATATGCTACTACTTCTCGACCCCGATGGCATGATCTTATATGCATCGCCATCTTGCAAGTCCATCACCGGCTACGACGCAAACCAACTACAGCAGAACGCTTTGGAGCGCTTTATACACAATGATGATAGGACTATGTTTGCCGAGGAGATCAAAGAGTGTATCACGACGACTCGTCCAGTGTTTTGCCATTTCCGGTTTCGCAAGAAAGACAACAATAGCAATACATCTTGTCTCTTGGAGGCACATGGTCACCCGCATATGGAAATGTCCAAACCGAACGACGGTTCCGAAAACCCTGATCAGGATTGCATTGGCATTTTTCTTCTGTGCCGACCTTATCCCACGAGGGGCTCTCAGCTGATCGACTCATTTCTGGAGCATAAAATCGAGAACGTGCGACTCAACCGGCGCATAGCACAGCTAAGGCAGGAAGAAGAGGAAGAAGACTTGGCATCAGGGCAACAGTTTTATGCAGGCGACTCCACGGGCGATTCCTCCTCCCGCCACAATTCCCATTCGGGCCGATCCAATTCCAATCTGTCATCGTTCCGCGAAACCACTGGGTCTGGTGAGGAGAACGAGTCGTCCGACACACTCACAAACGATGATCCCGACTCCCGGTCGTACCTGGAGAATGCCGCCGACAGACTTGCCCAAGCGGAGGACATGTCTCATATTGAGGGAATCGAGATGCTGACGGGGCTACACTACGGTGATGGTGAACGTTCCCAGGGACTCAGTACTGGCGTGCGCCAGGGTCGCCTCATTCACTATGATATGGAATCTGCCAAGCTAGACCAGCAGGCCCGCGTCATCCCGGACGGCGATCGAAAGAAAAGACAGAAGGGTGAATATATGTGTACCGATTGCGGAACCTCAGACTCTCCTGAGTGGAGAAAAGGACCTGAGGGACCCAAGACTCTGTGTAATGCATGCGGATGTAAGTTGCTAGCCCATTCACCCTTTATTTCTCTCCGTCACAAGTATCTAGACTAATAGCATATCCAGTACGTTGGGCCAAAAAGGAAAAGAAACGACAAGATAAAACTTAGCCACCACCACTGCGTGGAATCAGCAACACTTGTAACATTGTACTCCTCGTTCCTGCATTGCGAAACATGTTCCTGCGGCGATACCCCCTGCATTTTGCTCCGTCCTACTATTTATTTTTCGTGAGCAATGTATATCCTGGCGTTGTTCGATGGTGACGGCAAATTCTTTCCAGCAGTTGTGCTGTGAGAGAATTATGTATGGTCCAAGTTTTGGAACCCAAGAGACTTATGGATAACTAAGGCTCTCTTCCGGTTTACTATCTTCTTTTGTATTCAATCAGATTGGAATTGGGCACGATTAGCCAGTCAGCTATGGCAGTTGCTCTTGTCGCGATAATGGTATAATGAACAGATGACAGCTAGGGAAAATGACATGAAAAGAAAAGGTCCAAACATAATACGTGAGCATTCATGAGTTCCTCCTGCCAGTGCCCTAACGAGGACTAAAAAACACCCGGTTCATGCAAATCGATCGCTAAGCGGGAAGTGAGATAGAAATATAAGTGGCTCTCATATGAGCGTGTTGATATTAGATTTTCAAGGGCAGTTTTACAGACTTCCAAGTACATTCACACCTTAGCCGCCTTCTTAGGAGGTGGCGGAAAGTACATCTGAGGTTGGTTCCCCGGTGCCAAGGTTTCCGATGACTCTTGCTGTGTTGGCGGACGAGGGTTTGGTGTGCTGAAATGGTCCCGGAGCGGGAGATCCGACGATCCACTCCCGAAGGTACTGAATTCAGGGCTTCGTGACGACATGGTAGGCATCATCTGCGTAGCAACCCCTGAAGGCAGCGCAGGACTCATCATGGGGAACGTTCTGGGGGTTCTGAGAACCATGTCTTCGTACTCCTTCATGGTTCTCTTTTCTTCGCGGCGTTCGTCGCGTTCTGCCTTTTCCTCCTTGGTCAAGAAGCAGGAGGAGTGGAGGCTCACGATGATTTCGACAAAATAAAGAACACTATGGATATAATATCAGTTACTTAGGGCTAAGGGATGAAACAATCGTTTTAATGTTAGGTGCCACCCACATGATAATGATAGTAAAACCAAAGAGCGCCTTGGCTTGTTGGCAATATCCGATATTATCTTTATTCGAAGCAACACTGCATGACTTCGTAATATACCATGGCGGGCCAGATTGTATATGCTTAGGATCCGACTTGTCAGAACCAGCTTGATAACTGGCCGACACGATATATACGATGAACAGTCCCACGTGGACGAACACTGACAAAGGGGGGTAAAAAATCCGCAGGATATGGAGAGGGAGTTTGGTTATCAAAATGAAGATGCTCAAAACACCGAGGACTAGATTGTAATTCGTTATGCTACAATGTCGTTAGTGATTGTTACACAATTCAGACCATATCATTTGCAAGGCAAAGGATTAATACATACAAAGAGCCCCAGACCATAGGAACTTTATAGGGCCTATAGTTCGCGGCAGCATAGAGAATCTCATCGGGAGAACTGTTGAAGCCATTGTCTGCTCCATCTTGCCATAATTTGGTCCGGTATAGATCGTGGGACGCAATACCAGTGAATGTGAGGATGACAATAGTAATGGGAAGCTCAATAGCCATCAGAATATAAAAGAGGTTGTGTTTGCGCCATTTTCGTGGTAAGTAAACCATGATGCCGATTGTATATTTGTTTTCGCGAAGATACAAGTTCCCGTGGTTTGGCGGATCAGTAGCGTATACAACGTAGGTAGAGAATTTGCACCGTGAGCTTGTATCCGTGAACAGTTACGCTGTGGCCAGACCGGCTGGCTGGGCATTCAACTCAGTCGCATCGGACGGCCAAAGACATAAAGTACAAAGAGACAGGAGGAAGACAGCTGTCAGAGAAAGGCTTGGAGGATCAGCCGGGAAGAAGCCGTAAATATGGAGTAGAGCGCTCCCAGGTCTCCAGGGCCAATCTCTATGGCCCATGGCGAGGGTCAAAAGAGGGGCACTAGCACCTCGAGTCGGCGACAAAATTCCAAAGAAACTCTCGAGCAACGCAAGTTGACTGTTGCTCAAGATGCATCTGGCCAATGCTTGCCGCCAGGGAAGCGCCAACACCAGCCGGGGCTCGGGTGTACATCACCAATAAGATGGCGAAGGTGGAAGATTGGCTGCCGGCCGTCACACACTAGGCAGTGTGATGGAGTTATTGATCTGCATGGTTGAGCAACAGACTGGCACCACTGGTTAGTTTGTGAATTTGTCTATAGTGCCGCAGGAATTCATAGTTTCCCTCGACTGTCCTGTTAGAGAGCAAAGCGCTGGAGTGGGGAGTCTAAACATTAGCCAGTGTGCTTCTGTGATCCCACATGCATAACAAAATCAGGTGCGAGGGAAAATATTAAGTATCCAAAGAAAATGTGCCTATTTCTTGCTTCATTTGAGAGTATTTTGTTGTAACAACAACTTCTGGCACAGAAGTGAGTGCAAAGGATGAAAAGTGGATGTAGTCTTTAGTAGTTGGTTAAAAGTGTCTGTATGTATTGTATTAGTAACCGACGTCATTGAATGTAAATGTCACTTGATCTCCAAAGTTTCAACATCAACCCACGTCTTTTTCTATCACACATCTCTACAGGGATTGGAAAACGAGGAACCTGAATGCTCTAGTACCAATCATACCAAATGCACTCATAAGTGGGTATATCTCTTCACTAGGTACCACATGCGACCCCTCCAAGTCTTGCGTTGCCGCCAACTCCATAAGCCACCATCCAACCTCAACCTGTTGCATAAGCGCTGTCCGTCAGTGATTCGGCACGAAATGAGCTCCCTGACCAGTAAAAAGGCGTCGGTGCCTCATAAATTGCGCACCGCAGCAGAACCCCGGCAAAATATTCTGTACAATGTGCGGCTATCACATATCGAAGAGGTCAATCCTACCATACGGCTGCTACACTTGACCATCCCTCCGCGGGTGCAAGCTCTAGAGGAACCAAATCAGAATGATGAAGAGGTATAATATGTTCAATCAATTATTACTTTCCAATCAATTAGTTCTGTCAAGGGTTTACCAACGGTTCTCCGGTAGTGATACTTGGGTCCCACCAGGTTGCCCACGTTCTCAAGAGCCACAGCTATTTGTAGCATATACTAACGCCATAGCAGTCTGATCAACCTCAGCCATTCACTTTCACCCCTGGCCAATGGCTAGATGTGCACATCCCGTCTATATCCGACGCCGGGGGCTTTAGTATCACCTCAACACCCGCAGATGCTGAACCCCTCCCCTCTCTCCAGCCCACTGCGGAGTCACTTGCCGTGGAAGACGAGGAAACAGGTCTCCCTCCCGTAGACCCAAGAGGCAGAGACCCATACGTGGAACTAGCCGTTCAAAAGGCACTCTCCAATCCCGCTAGCGCCTGGCTTTGGAAACCCAAAGATGAAATTCTGGGAAAGGAGCTATGCATCCGAGTCGGAGGCAGCTTCGTCTGGCCTCCTCCATCGGGGATAGACCTCGAAAAGGTCAAGAACGTAGTTCTCATAGCTGGGGGAGTGGGTATTAAGTAAGTCACTAGCGCTACTGACTGCGACCTGGGATATTTATCCAGTATACTTCAATATCAACATGCTAACCAAAACACAAGTCCATTAATCTCCATCCTCTCACATTTAAACAACAATGCCGACGAGACCCCAGCTTCACATCACCCTTTCAATATCCACTTTCTCTATTCTACTAAACTCCCAGAAGCCACATCCCCGGAGGACCCTGAATCCGTCTTAGATCAGATCCTCTTTCTCTCTCGTCTCCGTCAGATCATTCGTTCCCAGTCTCAATCTCATCGGTTACGCATAACTCTCGATCTGTTTCTTACCAACTTACGAGATGCATCGTCTCCACTTCTCCTTGAACAGCCCAATGACTTGAGTATTCACCCACGGAGAATCAGTCAGGGTGATCTGCATACGGCTCTTACCGGCCCGAATGGAGATATCCAGCCTGAGGAGACGGTTTGTTATATGTGCGGTCCGCCTGCGATGACAGATGAGTTTGTCGCTGCTCTTCGAGATCTCATGGGTGATGGGAGTGACCGTGTTTTCTTCGAGAAATGGTGGTAGGGAGCTTATAGATAGTAAATGCTACGCGAAACCCTCTATACGAGCACGTATGAAATATCTAAAGAAGTTCATTAACCCATGAGAAACCTACACAGCGTTCCTAATAACATGGATAGTGGTGCGAATATATGTATGAATAGGCAAGTAGCAAACAAAGAATAGCATTCTTTTGATGATTCCTTCGGTCTCGTCCTCCACAAATCAAAACCCCCCAGCCGACGCCCTCCAGAGCCAGCATATGTTGACATCCTCACACTATACAAAGATAATATAAACAACACAAGAGTAGAATGTAAAAGAGTGGGGGGTAGAAAGAAACAGAGGGCATGCCGGCATTGGTAACAATATGTTGTAAAGAAGGTTAGACCACTCAGTCAAAAAAGCTGAGGGACAGTAGGTCTTTTTCTCAAATCCAGAACGTGAAATGAAATGCACCGTGATTGTTCATCTTTTCATTACAGCCCTCTCACGGCACCACCGTCAACTATCATCTGTTCATCGATCTTAGCCTCTGTTTCGCCATACTCAAGTCGCTTATATGTCATAACCCGCCCGGCATTCATGTCAAAGTCAAAGAACCTCACACGCCGGACATAATCTTTATAGCCTCCATAGCCTCCGAATCCAACACCTCCTCCATAACACATCCAGAGTGACGGCTTCTCGTCTTTATTGTTGTTAAGCATGCAATAGTCATTGACGTGGTCACTACAAGTCCATTCATTAGTAACAGAGACATCACCGATTGGGCAAAACAGGGTTGGACTTACTGTCCACAGCTAACAAAAAGGATACCCTCCTCTTCGAGTGCATCCTTGAATCCTGAATTGAATCCTGGAGCGGTCGGGGGCTCGTCCCAATTGCCAATGAACAGATTATTTGGGTCACGGTATTCGGGCAACGGAATATGAATGAATGCCATGTTCATGTGCATGTATGCATATTCATGGTGTTTCCTCTTAAGGCCTTGGGCAGTGTTCTTGAACCAGCGGATCTGGCTGGGTTTGATCCAGTCATAACCTCGGAATTGTCGTTCATCTGGCGAATACGAATGCGAATCAAGAAGATAAAGAGTCAGAGCTGAGTGTGCGCTAGTACCACGACCAAGAACCTCGACGATGTAGTTACCAACACCGTCGATATCCTCGGGGCCAGCCGACGACAATGAATACGGCAGTTGCTCTAACATGGCCATAAGCTCCGACCGGTTGAGGTTGCCTTCGTCGTCATGGTTGCCAAAAATAGCTGCATAGGGGATCTTGCGATCCACAAGCAGCTTGACAGACTTGAAAAGCGCACTTTGTGCATCCTTAGAGGTTTCGCCATTTACCTGGTCGCCAGTGAGGACCACCATATCGGGCTTCTCTTCATCAAGGAGCCTCTCTACAAACTCAAGTGTCCGCGGGTCGGCCTCACACTTCTGGCCAGGAACAGGCTCCGCTGGGATAGGGTCACGGCACGATCCAAGACCGGTACTCAAATGCAAATCAGCCAGCTGCATAATCTTAAAGCGACCATGTTCATTGATCCTGGGAACTGGCTTTTTCATCTTCTGAGGATCTCCCCTCTGAATACTGATACGGGCTTCCAAGTCCTCCGTCCGACTATCCAGCAGCAGCGGCGTATCTCTGACCTCCCAGCCAATCCGCGGGTCCACCGCATCGGCACCGAAAAGGACATCGACTAAGGTGATCGCAGTCTGCGAATCACTCGCGTGGCGCTTGGCTGTTCGTCTCAGCCAAATGCCACCTGGTCTCGGCTCCCACGTGGCTTCATCTTTCTCCCCATCCTTAGTATTTTCGGTGGTCTCCGGAACAAGCCGACTAATCTTTAAATCAATCACAACTTTGTCCGTAGGAAGTAGGTCCTCCTCCTTTTTCCGCTCAAATTGGACAAAGGCGGTGGACGTCCAACCTGTGCGCAGATAAAGATCCTTGTCGACTTGTGTCCATGACTTCGAAATGGGATTGCATTTGGAGAAGGGATTGATATGCGAGCACGATTTTATGGTCACATCCGTAACGACGAGTCCTGAATAGTGCGAAGGGAGGTGGCCATGAATAGCGTTAGGTAGGACGCGAAACCGGTTATCTAGAGTTACGACGAAAACCAGTATACAAACAGCAAATACTGCGAGTTGTACACCCGCGCGAACCTATAAGACGACAGGTTAGACACCCAAACATCGCACACAAGCTATAGAAATGGAGGTGAGGGAGCATACAAATCGGCGTGTCATGTTGGTAGTGAAAACCCCTGGCAAGTTCCAAATCGATGAAAAACTGCCGAGCGCTGAAGCATGATGAAGTATAGCAGGCCACAAAAGAAGAGTTGGGGGCTCGCCACAGAGAAGACCTAACACTAGGTCATCTCAAGGGGCCGTAAAATGGAGGATAAAGCAAATCAGCTGGACCGAAATTCCCCCGTATTTTGAAGGGTCGCCGCAAATCCCGCCAAGTCTAGAAGGCGGTCACGCCCACCCTGACCGAGGCGATCGAGCCCTGTGGGTCCATGGGCCTGTCATCAGTGGCCAGAAGTCTAATATCAGGAAATTACTATGAATCAGGGTGCTCACTATTTCATGGTTCTACAACGATAGATTTAGTATCTATGGGGCTCTCTCTCTATATTTATAAATCCGACGGACTCGCCGTTAGCACGAACAGTTGTCTATCCTTAGTTCCTCTCTTTCTGGACGGTTTCGAGTCCTTCCTGGGCCACCTTCTTGATTGTGACCTTGCCGCTCAGGATGTCCTTCGTTGTGGCGAGGATTGAGGACCAGTTCTCAAAGATGGTGAAAGGTGTTCCTTGACGCTCGCAGTAGGTCACCAGATCTAAAAATAGTCAGCTCCCTGAAGAGGACGGGAAAAGCAACAAGAAAACCCCCAGGAGAAAAAACGCACCCCTTCCTTTCTTAGCAAACAAAAGATCGGTCTCCGAAGCAGCAGACAAGTCCGAGACGCCGTCTCCCGCATATAATAGCGTCGGGCGTACGTTGTCCGGCAGAGCGGCATAGGGTTTAATCTCCAGGGATTTGTCGTGGCCGAAATGGCTATCATCGTGATACTTAATCTGCCAGCCGCCCTCGGTGTTAATATCCTTGCCATCGCGGCTTTCCACATCGTTGGCGACAATAACAAGGTGGTCATCGGGCTTATGTCCTAGCAGAGTTTCGAACAGGGCGCTAATAACCGGGGTCATGCCAGATGACAATACTACAATTGGCACATTGTTTTGCTTGGACCAATGGTAGAATTCGATAAAGTATGGGTCGAGCTGCATGTTATTTTTCAATTGCTCGATGCATTCATTGAAGGGAACCTTGACGCTGTCTAGCATTTCGCGGAAGGCGTTCCTAACAGCAGATGGGTTAATAGACTGTGCCTCGAGGAGATCACCTATCATCGTGATACTTACCGGAAGCTAACTTTGTTCTCCAAGACGTCAAGGTTCCCTTGACGACGTTTTGCTTGTCCATAACCGAGGTTGTCAGTCTAGGTCAAGGCTCATTAGCTCGGAGTCCTGTAACGGGTTCTGCGAAGACAAGTACCAAGAAGTCATTGCTGTCCTGGAGCGTAATGGTCCCGTCAAAGTCCGTGAAGAAGATGATCTTGGGGTTAGTCTTCATATAAGGGAGATTTGAAGCGCTCATTGTGACGGTGTATGGGAGTGATTACACGGAGCAAAATTATTTAATAGAAGTGACGGCGAAGACAAGGAATAACCGGGTAGATTTATTTCTTTTTAGAGAAAATAGAGAAGAATAGAAAAAGTCTGGGAGGGAAGTAAAGCTAAAAGGATACGGCCTTCATTGTCATCCCACCGGTGAAGAGGAAAAGGAAGAGAAGCCAGGACAAGAACCCCGCGATGTGGCTATACTCGATCTGTTTAGTAGTTCAGCCATCGTGCAGTGTTTAAAGTTGCCTGATTGAACAGAAGTGGTGCCTGAGCGGCGGTTCACTATTATTTAGTACGGAGTAAACCGCACTAAACCAGTTTCTGGGAATTATGCGGAGTAAAAAAAGAGAGAAATTTACCCGTTGATGTAATATCTGATATCACGCTATCTGATATATGGGCCTTAATTTTTTTAGCCGACCCGAAGACTAATTCCGGGAAAAGAACATCAGATCCAGTCTATAAGATCTTCCCACGTCATACGGCCATTTGGATCTAATTGAGATTGAATGGCTCGTATGCTTCAATCGCTGCGGCGAGCCTTGGGACTGACTTCTCCCAAGCCAGTCCCTGCGTTCCGTAGGTCTATAGATACGGATTTCTCCATCTTTCGAGGTATGCTTCTTCTCCACGGTCCCGTCGCATTGTTACCTTCATCCTTAATAACCAAATTTGAATCGATTAGAGGGAGACCGAGCCATCGTCCATGGCAAAACACCATCGTTGACGAAACCCCTGCAGCAGGGTCAGAAAACAGATCTCCGGCGTGGGTACCTAGAGCATAACAACATCATCGGTCGGCGAGTCCGCGAGCGAATTCAGGCGCAGAAAGGTCAGCATAACTTCAATTGGTCTCGAACGGACGTGAAAAGACAAATCAAAGCCTAACATCATCTCCCACCCCGACTACAGGCCCTGAATATCGACTCACACTCCCTACGCTGGACGAATATGTCGCCCTGACGCCTCGCTTGGTAACACCGGTATGAATGCGATCTTTCACCATTGACAGCTCCGCTGCTGCCCAGATGGTTAATACTGTGCCGGTAGATCTACGCCGCGGACGCCAACCTCATCGTCTCCCTACTCGATATCCACGTAGCGCCTCCAGCCGAAGGAGATGAACACGCTCAACAGCCTCTCGAAATCCTCGAGTCCGGAACCGGCCATGGTTCCCTAACACTGCACCTGGCGCGCGCAATTCAAGCTGCAAACCCAACACCCCCGCCGCTACCAACTGAATCCCAAATCCAGTACCTCCAAGGCCGACCCGTACGACCGGACGAAGAATCAGAAGGAAAGAACAAAGAAAGTACACCCAATAACGACACACCCGTCGACCCAATCCAGCAACAATGGGATGCCTGGAGGACCCAACGCAGAGCCATAATCCACACCGTGGACGTATCCCCAAAATTCTCCGCCCTTGCTGAAAAAACTGTTCGCGGTTTCCGACGGGGTCTCTACGCAGGCAACGTCGATTTCTACGTGGGTCACGTCGAGAACTGGATAACAGAGCAGAAACGACTTCGCACCCCAACTAGTCTTCTATCGCTAACGCAGAAAACGGCCGACCCGTTCCTCTCATATGCGATTCTGGATATGCCAGCCGCGCACCAGCGCATCCCCCACGTGGCCCCGATCCTAAAGGAAAATGGCGTTCTCGCTGTCTTCATGCCCAGTATCACCCAGATCGGCGATTGCGTGGATCTGATCCGTCGGCAGAAGTTGCCATTCATCCTAGAGAAGGTCGTTGAGCTCGGTCCCGGTATCAGCAGTGGACGTCAATGGGACGTCCGCTTTGCGGTGAAGAAGTCTCGCGCGGATCCCTCGTCATGGACTGAGTCCTCTGAAACGAGTGAAGGGTCGGTCCAGCAGGATCGGGAGGCTCTTGACGAAGGTGCCGTGGAGAGTGTCTCTACCCCGGAGGAAGCGCCCAAGGAGGAAGATAGTGTGCTTGTTTGCCGGCCGAAGGTCGGGGCCCGTATCGTGGGTGGAGGGTTTGTTGGAGTATGGAGACGGATAGAGGATTCCCAGAAACAGTGAATCGCTTTTAGTTTGGATACCCCCGTTTGTAACATCAACCGCCGCTGTACTATATCAAAGACTCATGTAGAGTATAGATGCATCTACTTCCCTTAACAAAAGCTCGTCTCTCTATGCTTGATTGGTAGCAATATTCTGAATATCAAATGAGCCACTGTTTAATATATCAAGAAAATTTACCTCGACATCGAGCATCCATAGTACACTTATCGTCCGTCCTCTACTCACTCGGAGACGCTGTGTAAGACCTCACGGCTATATGACAACAAGCGATCAAAGAGAAACCCCCATTCGCCTAAGAATGAAATCATTGCAAAGAAGAGAAACGTCTTCATGACCCAACTACTCCAAGCCAGGTGACCTTCAGCCCCTCAACACCAAGTATGGAAGAAAAAACCACAGATGTGAGTAGAAATTCGACACGAGGAAAGAGTAAGATCCTAGCACATGTAATGAGAAAGATATGAAACAGCCGCGCCGTTGAAAGCTACTTTCCAAGAAAATGATACGCAGGTTCAATTGCACGAACGCCTTCGGGCGACAGCAATGACAACAGATAAGACTCACAAGAATGTTAAAAGAGGAAATGAGCAAAGAAAAAAAAGCACTAGACGAACACCACAGACACGTGAAAAGCCCCCAAAGATTCCGAGATAACAAGACAAACCGGCTACGCAAACACCAGTCTCGTAAGATTCAGCATGCACCCATCCCTCAATTCCGTTGCGGTCCAAAATCCGCCTCCACAACCTTTCCCTTTTTCCCTTTAACAACAAACTCCGCAAATAATGCGATATGATCACTAGGAAAATGAAAGTTAGGGAACCCGGGAACCTTCTGTAGATAGTCCTTGTCCACCTCGCCGAGTAACGCCGAAACATGAAGCGTATTCGATGTAAACCAGATATAATCCAGAATATCCTTAAAATCAGGTGTATAGTTCGTGAAACTCAACTCGCCGATCGAGTTGTATGCGGATTTCAACTTGAACGGGTGGGTCATACCAACCCGGCTCAAGTTTCCATAAAGTCGCTTCTCGAGATCCGGATGCTCTTCCGACAGCCGTCCATTCGCAATCAGATTATACGCCGCGGACCCAGGTGATGAGTTGAAATCTCCACACATGAACAGAGGGATTTGGTCGCCACTGCTATACTCCATGGATGGAGCGGGTTCCGGGGGAGTTTGCGCTTCACCACCCTCCGCTTCTGAAAAGCGGAATGCCGTCTTGTCGGTGCACGCAGGCCACTTTGCGTACGTCTCGGAGAGCTTCGTGATCTCTTCCATCAAAATAGCTGTTTGGATCAACTTGACATCCTTGAAGGCGGGGTCCCAATAGAGATGAGCGTTCACCACGATGAACCGGGAACCTGTGAGCCTGTTTTCAAGGAATACAACAACTGCAATGTGATCCTTCTGCCATAATCTGTTGTATATGTCATCCTGGCCCTTAGCATCAGGTCTCCGTACTGCTGTTTGGCCAAAGTTGATCATCTGCTTGTCAAGAAGAATAAATTTGGACCCTTTGAAGAAGGTAGCACAGCCATCGACAGACTTGGCATCTTCCTCCTGCATACCCATTGCTCTTCCTCGAGGCCAATATACACCCTTGTAACCGTTGTAGGCCAATTGTTCTCTGAAATAACCGTTGTAGCTACCTTGATCTACTTCCTGAAGACAAACGATATCCGAGTCGTGAGACCTTAGCTCACTAAGGATGAGATCTCTTCTAAACTCCCATGACAGGGCACGAGAAGGAGTATATCCGAAGTGGGACTGTGTTGCAGATGAATCGCACAGTGCGTTGTGGGAAATGACGGTGATCTTCTCAGCGGAGGTGCCTGCAGTCTCATCAAGAATAACCCAATCTCTGTCTGGAGGAGGGGGGTTTTCTAAGGTGTATTCGTTAGCATCAATCTAAACAAGTGTTTCCATTGACACAATTGAATGATTTCACAAACCTGGCATTTCTTCCCTCAGATACTTGATCAGAGCTCTGGTACCCTCCTTCATAATCTGAGACTTCAGAATATCGTTCAATGGGTTTCCCTCAATGCCCAAAGTGTCCAACCGGTAAAGGTATCCCATTTCGTAAGGAAGCGTGCGAATGTTGTTATCGAACAGGTAAAGCTTCTTCAGGCTCGTAAGCATGCCGATCTCCTCGGGAAGTTCGGTGAGGTCATTGCCCGAGAGATCCAGGTGTTCCAGCTTCCGCAGCTGGCCAATTGTCTGGGGTAGCGCCTTCAGTTTGTTGTGGTTTAGGTACAGCTCTTTCAGGAAATCGTAACTGAACAAAGACGTGGAGAGTGCCCGGAGTCCTTGTCCGCCGAAATCGAGGGCATACCAGCCCTGCCTTGGGGATGCTTTTACTTTCGTCAGCCCCTTCTTCACATCACCTCCGTTCTCCTGGGGTTCAGGCTGACTGGGAGCGATCTGGATGCCCTTCGTCTGCTGAGCGACGGCGCGGGCATAATAATGCGGGGAGCTCGCCTGCCGCGATTCAGCGGCCAGCTGAAGCTGTTGTTGCCAATGTTCATTCATGGATTCATCGATATCTTCGTCAACGTTAGCATGAGCCCCATTCTGCATGTGGCTCGGGGTAAAGTGAGGAGTTGCGGCAGCCAACGCCCCGCTGGAGAAGTTGTGCTGGTGGTTGATATTGTGGGAGGCTTGGTTGTGGTGTGTGTGATGATGAGCTTGCTGTGCAGGGTGAGGATGGTGACTCTGGGATTGAAACTTCGGCATCTGCATGCCGAAGCGTTGGTGAGCCTGGCCGCCATTCATCAGGACATGCTGCCCTTGATGCGTCTGACTGTACATGGTGAATGGATTGAGCGCAGCTGCTTGACCAAGGGGAGGAGATCGTGAAGGCGATGGTGTGTCGTGGCTAAATTTCAGTCTTCCAGTCGGAGAATTCGTCCCGTTCCGGACAAGGTGTCGTTGATGAGAAGGTGGTTGTTGTTGTTGTTGTTGCTGTTGTTGTTGCGTTTGAAAGAAGAACTGCCCGGCCCCAGGCTGCTGGAACCTGTAGGTACCATCTGCCATTTAACGTGGCAGATGAGACCGTGAGTTATTTGCTTGAGGGGGGATTTGGAGACAGTGAGAGTCAACGACGCTGGAGGCAGAGCAGTGGCAGGAGAGCGAGGAGGAGTCGGGGACCGGGTTCGTTCTCTCCTTCTCTTCAACATGGGGTCCTGAAGCGGAACCGCCCCGAAACAAGGTGTCGCGCTGGAAATCACAACCGCAGCAATTCCACTACAAAATTGTCTGCTGTCAATCTCAGTCGCAACCGAAGGTCATGAAGTCTGGCAGGTGACGTACGGTCGAACGATAGGGGCCGGCGTCGGACGAGCGAGAGTCAGAGTAACAAGTGGGGGAGGCGGTCTAGCGAGAAGCCTGGAGCGGAGTTAAACAGTGGCCCCAAGGACAATGAGGTTCAAACTATTTCACGAACGGCACGTATAAATCGGTGAACAGATGTATCTGAGGTGTCCAAGGCTTGTGGAGATGAATCCCTCGTCGCTTTGACGCTGCGAAGTGCTTTGCATCCAAGGCGGGAGTCGCTGGGATCACGTGGCCCCGGCATCCGAGGGCGTGATTCGCCGCCGCCGATCAGCCAAGACCGCTTTCAAGACGCCCGGATTTTGTTTCTTCTCACAACTCGTCGCTTTCAGCCATGTCCAGACCAGAAGACTCTGCTTCTACCAATCTCTCGTCCATGAATAGTAGCGGTTGTTCAACAAAATGTGGCTTCTAGTGAGGAACAGAATCCATCCCGGAACAATGACCTTTGTTGTTCCCGGTTCCATGGACCCTACCATGAAATCTGGAAGTGTTTACCTCGATTTATGATTTATCCACTTCCACCCCAATAGTCGGGTGGAACGGGCTTCATAGTTACCAGCCCCCAACGTACCCTTTCTAGCCAACCAGCTCTACCCTCCAAGCTGATACTACAATACATCCCAGTCGCACATGGTTTGAAAACAAATACAAACGGATGTGGGTTGAACCAACCATCTTCCATTAGGGGGGAACTATAGTATCGCATGGTGTCTTGATCTCCGTCTTTAAACAAAGGATGAAGTCAACTGCGACCATATTGTGTGACCTTTCCTTTCAAAATATGCAGTTGAATCTGCAAGACTCAAACGCTGACTTAGTACCAACGCCCAATGAAAAGGCCCTTCCCTTTGTTGGTTCTGGTGGTTGCCTTGGAAATTGGGTTGTCCTTTATTACGGATGTGCCAACTTCCAATCTATATTTAGGGCACCTCATGTTCCTGCATTCATGTCACAGGCAGATAGCTGGTGCGAGGCCAAGAATCACCCTGCAAATGCAGATGAGATTGAAATGGTTCCACAATCACCTTATGATCTATATAGGCACTCTAACGCTGAAGGTACCCTGAATTGTACACCAAAATAACAGTAGAGAATACACTCAGAGGTAGCAATTAAGATCAATCCTAAGTAGTTCTACTATTTAAAAAGCTTATACACATATTCTGCTCAAAGGGACACGCAAGCCTGGCCGACTATCATTTCCAAAGTGCATCATATGGCAACACAACCATCACACTAATTCCTCCTTAAATCAAGCCATCTCCAATGGTCAGCAATGCCCGTTCTTACCTACGCCGGAACTTCTTGGTCACTCATAGTCAACCCTCTTAGATGCCAAATCAGAACAGTTTCAGCCGATATAGGCTATATCCGTCATTCCACCCTTATTCTACCACACTCAAGAGAGCTTAGTGCTGAGTCAAGAACGATAGCTTGATGCCAAGAAACGGCAGAGAGTTGCAAGTATTGCACAACCGGTATAGAGCGGACTCTTGTCTTTCTTTTGGAGGCTCCTCCAAAGTCAATTGAGGCCAAGACCGTGTTGAAGGATGAACTTGCCCCTCAATTCCCAGTTCTTCTCTGAAACAACAACGTGATTTAGCCTGCATCGATGCTCCATTGCCAAAGTACCTAGGGCCTCAGGCCACCCAGTGACCCGTGCCAGCACGTGCACCGCATTTGTTCTCAGACCGGACCGCCACCCGGAATTCCCCATATGGTGGAAGTCCAATGAGGAGCATCCCGCGTATGGGGAATGTTGTCATCGATTCAATGCTCTTCCGTGTCACTTCACCTGTTTGTGAGCGTCGCTAGAACCCATTGGCATCAGCATCGGGGAGCAATGAGATCATGAGGTCAAGAAGTCGGACCATTTTCTAGGTTCCAAGGGAAAGAAAAAAAGAAGCGGCCCGCCTTATGCTTTCATGTTGTATTTTTCATTCATTTCATTTCCCTCTCATGTTCTACCGAATCTCCACAACTAATCAAAGTAGCTGTAATGAGTTAGTGGCCACTATCAAAGTCTGTACCTACGTTAGCTTCCAGACCTCAACGGTGGTTGGGTGTCCGGTTCAAAAATTTCGGTTTGGTGCGACGGTTCCACTGCGACCGATTTTCAAACCGATTCTCCGATCGTCAATTCTTGAACTCTCCTGCGCATGACCTGACAGATGTACTCCGTGAACTTTAAGACTGATCACAGACCAAGGGGGGCTGAGGAGCTGAAACGAACGACGAACTACGGAGTACAAGTCGTAAACAACCAGACACCCGGTGATCCATCCACACGGCGGCGGTGGCGGGGTGGGTGCTCGGCTTTGCAGGGCATTATGCAGGATTTCCGCCACTAGTGGACGGAGTATCGCTCTTCTCCGTCTGTAACAGTTGTATCCGTGGTGTGAGGCAAAAATCGAAAAAAAGAGACCAGTCAGTCAAGAACCACCAGCGGTGCTCGCATCGGTTGACCGCCTCGGAAGAAATCATAAGGCAGAAGAATGCAAGACCGAGAACTTTTCCGTAACCCAATATAGAGTAGTATTAAGTAGGCTCCGGTCGTAGTGGAGTGGACAGGCCGCTTTTAGGGGTCGTGGGACGGGACTTGGCCGTGGTCTTGCTGTCACGATGCTCTTTTTTCTTGCCCCCCTCTCGCTCTCTTTTCGATCCGTCTTTCTCTCTCTCTTCCATGGATCATTCTCTGCGTCGGACTGCGTCCTGACATAGTTCTTTTCTTCCCTTCCCTCCTTAGACTTTCTCTTTCCGATCTCTAAGCGCCCTCGTGTTCGGTTCCAACCATAATTGTACAATGCTTTGAACTACTGACTCCTGCTGTGCACGAGAATGCAAACCATCCCTGGCAGATCCACCTTAACGCTCGACCGATGAGAACGGGGATTTTGTTTCAGAAATGGATATGATGTCAGTCAGCACGGCGGCGTTCGCCCCCGCTGCAGCTTCTGGCTCCGACTTGCATTCGATCCTAAGCTCAACCGGTCCTGCCAGAGCAGCGACGTCCACTTCCTCGCTCAACTCCCTGAATGACTACACGAACTATCCTCTCATCCGTCAGGGCGATCGCACGTACTTGCGCGACCCCGAAAATCTGTACCCTTTACCATGCGATCTCCCGGAAATTCATCGCCAAACCCTGCGCTCTCTAATGCTGCTGCGTGTTTTCGGAGGCCCCTTCTGCAACCCATACTTTGCCGATCGCCCTCCCCAGCGTGTGCTCGAGATCGCCTGTGGATCGGGTCTCTGGTCAAGCTTGTCTCATGACTATTTCACCCGTCGTGGCGCTCGCAATGTTGCTTTCCACGGTATTGACCTCGTTTCCTTAGCACCCGACTTGCGCAAAAAGGGTGTCAATTGGCAATTTAAGCGTCATGATCTACGGAAGCCTCGTTTGCCTTTCCCCGACGATTATTTCGATTTTGTTTTCATTAAGGATGCGTCGATGTGCCCCTCCAGTCCAGCGCTGCAGGCTTCCGGCTTGAGCGAGCCTTTACGAGTTCTCAAACCGGGCGGCGTCCTGGAAGTATGGGACTCCGATTCGGTGTTCCGATCATTGCTCCCCAATCCTGCACCTGCTCGCAAATTAGCATCTAGGGAACAAGAAATTGCGGATGCGACTGCTACCTACACATTTTCGCCTGCTACACCATTCACACGAGTACAGAACAAGTTCCTTCAAGACTACAATTCTTGGGCTGAGAAAGCATTCGACCATCGCAAACTCACTGCACTACCTTGTGCCACGATTGGACTTTCCTTTAACTCCGAGGTGGATGTCTTAGAGAAAGTGGATAGCCGCCGGATTGCTATACCACTAGGCGACTTACGGTGGGAACGAGAAAGCAAGGACTGTAGCGGCAGCGCGCGCAAGCAATTAACGGCAGATCAAATGTCCATCCGGCGCACAGCTCTTTTGACTGTAATCCAGATGATCGAGGGCATGGAGCCTATCCTCATGGAGGCCAGCGGGAAGAGTAGAGATGAATGGGATAGGTGGTGGACAGCCATGATGGCCGATGTGTTCCAGAAAGGGGGCCTTGCAAACGGCGAATGTTTGGAAGTGAGTGCTTGGTGGGGTCAAAAGAAAACCCCTAGCACGAAGAAATCATAGAAGTGTCTGGTTTTTTTTGGGTGGACGAGCAAAGAAAAAGCAGAAAAAGCAGAGCAGCCCGTTGCTCACTTCTTATTGGTGATACCCCATTTATGTTAATTTTCCATGTGTATACTTCGTTTCTGTCAAGGCGTGATATGTCTCATTGCCTTGCTGGCCCTAATTGTTTTCATAGCGCTGTTTCAACGTGCGATATCGCTTCAAGTAGTACCTGGTCGTTTTTCGTTAGTATAGACGGACAATGTTTCTCTTGGCAATTGCATGATAGATGAATAATGATAATTGACTGGGAAAGGGCTGAGACAGCAGTCTTAAACAAGCTTGTCTGTTACCATAGACTTGGTAGGATCACTGTGATCGTAGATGGTAATCGAAAGTTGCTGAAGGGGGCGAAGTCAAAAATTTTAAATTATGAGGAAAACTCACAGTGCCTCAATCTCTACAATCCAGCAGGTAAGCCACATTCAAGCTATTACCTTCTATTGAAGGGACATACCTTTCTTCACGAAATTCGCCCGTGCTATACCCTTCCGTATCTGCTCATCATCCCTCAGATGTGCCTGGCTGGCAAACGCCTTGTGCAATCTATTCCTAAAGTATTCATAGCCCAGTGGATAGTTACGTCCAAGAAAGAGTAACTCTATCGCTCACAAGATTAGCGCAACTCAGCATGCATTGTGGATTGAATCAGGAGGCTCCAGTAAAGCTACTATACAAACCTTTATAGATATTGATTACTTGCCGACGAAGTTCAGGGTTCGTCATTGTTCACCTACTTGAGCTCGAAGGAATTGTTGAAAATGAAGATCGAAGGAAGAGGATTGTGAAGGAGAAAGGTGTGTTGAGGATGCGGGATAAATGGGCTGGAGTTGATGTTTGCTTTACTTTGCTTGGCCGAAACTACCCGGTGACGTCGTAGCACGGATAACAAAAGCAGCAAACATCTTCTTCCTCTTTACTACTTTCTTGGTCATTACAAAAGTTATTTACTGCCAGGCCGACATAACCCTAAATTATGCTCAATAAAAGCTTGCAGCATGCTGGGGAAGAGTGGGGGGCGAGTTCCTGAGCTGCAGTTCCTAAATTCAATTTTCAGTCACAGGAACCAGTCAAGCTCACAGGGCCAAGTCGGGGGTCTCGAATTGGCCAAAGGGCTAGGCGGACTGCGTTCATCACGAAGATAACGAGAATATCTCTCCGACATATCCTTGTAGGCAGCAATTCGCTTGTCACTTATTTTTTACCGGCTTGTGCGAGAATTACAGGATCTTCATCGCCCATTGAAACAAGGTCATTAGGTCCGTACTTGAGGAGAAACCTGTTAATGCCATGCCCATATACAGCTAAGTCCACAATGACAGCGCCTTCTGGATGTATAGCCTTGTCATTGGCAGCCTGTCGGTGGTTTGGATCTTGGAGAGGGACTGCTGCTCTGACCACATCATGAAGGCCTTTAGACTGGACATTGGCCATTGGAAAATCTGGATAACTGCGACACCACACACGTATGGCCTGTATTATTGGTGTTTGTTAAATAGAGGTCAATAAAGCCTCTTGCCTGAAAACCATTGATTGCTTTAACACGGCCATCGATATCCTTCAGGCGCTTCCTGAACCAGTTACTGATAAGCTCGCTCTCTTCGAATTCCAGTATTTGGAGTTGGGACTGTTGAATTTTCCTGCACTTCAGCGCCGTTCGCACGACTCTCGTGCCTCTATACGGGAAAGCTTGGCAAAGGTAATGAAAGGTGGAATTATTCTAGGTAAACCGGGAGTATATACTGAAGTAGACTAGATTTGTTGCGGGTCTCCACACACACCTGATGGCAAAGTCCACTCTATCTTTGGAGGGAAGGATTTTGGAAGGAAAAGGAAAGATATCATTTGCAAGTCAATACGAATAATGTAGAACAGAGACAAAGGGGAGGGGGGTTCACTCGACAGGGATTCAAGGTAGAAGGGAACAATGTCTCAATGTGGTCTCTGCCGCCGAATTCTGACGCTCGGGTGGGTAAATTAATATATCTCCATGGACTAACATATTGGCTATTGATCTCGACCGAGTCAGTTGCCCCTACAGCTGAGGAACCTTAAACTAGACCCAGTCGTTCGGCGGCAAATGTGAAACACTGACTTCTCTCGCTTAGATCCATCTCAACCGCTATCACGACAATTACTGAGAACGCGTCATGACGATGAGGTGATCATTGCCGGATATAGTTAAAAACCCTGACCGTTGTCCTTCATGGTATCTCTGGATCCTGACTATCACTGGGGAGAGTTACTGCGCTATCCTGACCCTTATCCATCAATCGGCCCATAATGACCCCAACAGTTCCAAGCAGGATGTATCAAGAGAAGCTACCCGACTGGGTACCGTGGACGTAGGGTATCTACTATAAAAGCTGGAGTATCCCGAAGTCTGTAAAGTGCTGTGCAATTGCTGTCGTTCATTCTTTTTTTTTCTTTTTCTTTTTTTTATTTTTACATCCAGTCTTTCATTTTATCCTGTCGCTCTTTCAATATGCGCTCTATTGTTCTGTCTGCCCTGGCGGCGGGCCTTGCACAAGCTTACACAGTGACGAATGTTGGGTTGTTCATGTTCAAAAACATCGATCCTCTGGTGGTCCCTGGCAAATACACCAGCCATATGCACAGCTTCTTTGGCTCCGATGCTATCACTGCCAACACTAAAACATCTGAAGAGCTGCAGAAGGGCTGCTCCACGGCCAAGAACCCCAACGATTATTCGACCTACTGTAAGTATATTCGGTATCGCATGTGACTGCTGAGGCTTATGAATGCAACCAGGGGTTCCAACCCTCTACCATGTCGATGGTTCAAATTATACCGCAGTCCCTATCTTCCGATTCAGCGCCTACTATGTCGATGTCAGCAGTGCCGAGATTGCCATCCCCCAGAACATGAAACTTCTGGCGGGCAATGCCACTGCTACGTCCCAGGACGGCGTGGATGGCAACGCTGGTATCCAATGGTTCTGCGACAGTCAGGAAGGAGAGGAGAAAGACGACGCAGCCTTCCCAACTGAGACGTGCAAGTACCATCTGCAGACTCTTCTCCTCTTTCCCGACTGTGCCAACCCAGACACCCTGGAGTATGCTTACTCGGCCAACCCCAATTGGGTAGATGGCTATGGTGAGAATCGTTGCCCAATTGGAATGAAGCGTATCCCTCGTCTCCGGTTCTCTATCCGTTACGACTTGCGGGAAATCCTCCCAGACGGCTGGTCCGGTAGCCCTCCCTTGGAACTCGCCTGCGGCTCCTCCTACTGCAGCCACGGAGATTTCATCAACGGATGGCTTCCAGAGGCCGCAGAAAACATGGTTAAGGACGCTGCATCCAATGACCGCGAGTATTTCCAGGTCTCTGGTCCCAATGGAACGGGTGACGAGGGTTCCTTGTGCGATGCAGAGGATGCTCAGGATAGTGACCCTACCCACGGTACCAGTGATTACTGGGAGAGTGTGAAGATGATGGGTATGAGCAGGAACTCGACCTTGGTGAGGAGGAGTTTGTCTCGTCGTCGTCAATTTTAAGCGGGGTTTAAGTCTGAGAGGTTCGCCCACGTTCAAACCAGAGCAGCTATCTACCACATCTTCGAATAGAGATCGCTGGTCGACATCCTGCTTGTGTTTTGCAATTTCCAACTATTGTCGCTCGCTTTGATGAATAAATATTAAGATAAGTACTTGGTAGATTGAGTAACGAAATAATACTAGTAAACCTAGGGATTTTCACACTATTCTGCTTCGAGCTACTTATCTCTCTCGACGATGTGTAAGTGGGGACGGTGAGAGTCCGGTCATTTCTCCATCTGAGTAGCTTAGCACATATTTCTCACCAGCTTAGGTTATGCCAAAAACAAAAGCTGAGAAGTGAAATGGGTTTACCATATAGAATCAATGCAATATACAGTGGTCCATATGAAACTGGATTTGGTGTTGGAGAAATGGCACCGTGAACCAAGAAATACTTCCCGAGCTGCCTTACGGAGTATATTGGGGTTGGGGACCCACCCAACCTAGGCCTACTCCACAACTCCCATTGCCGGAGTTGTAACCGGAGCATCCCAAAACATCTCCAACCACAACGTATCGACGCCCAATTGCTTGAAAATGACCCCGATTCACGCATTCAGAAGGCATTGCTTTACTGCACTTACTTCAGAACACTCGTCCCTTTTTACTCGTACCCTATCGACATCAGCCCCTGCAGCACGAAATGCCGATTCATCCAAAACTGCCGCACCCCAACCCCACAAGATCGACCCCCGATGGCTTACCATGACAAAGAGGAGATTGGGCAGGTGCATGATGTTTGGCCTAAAGCGACACAAGTTCAAGAAGCCGGAGAGATATTGCAACAGATTGCGAGGGATTGGCGTGAGTTGATAGCTGGGAGTGAAGGTTACTTAACAGATGCGACAAGACGGGGCCTCTTCCGGCAGAGCGTTGCTTGGGGAGAGATGGTAGGGCCAACATACCTTATATCTGGCATAATGTACTTGTGCTAATACAGGACGTCTGTATGGATCACAGGATACCATGGTACGTTGATAAAGCCCATATCAAAACTATGTGACTATTCGGTACATTGGCTGACTTCTTCTCAGGGTATGTATCTGCGTCAATAGTGTCGCCTTCGTCGCAACTCCCAAGTCCTAACTATTCTGCTTAGGCCATGTTAATAATGTCACCTACGTCCGATACGCCGAAACTGGCCGGGTATACATGACTCGCAATTTTGCCACACATATAGATCCGGCTCATAAGAAAGAATGGATGAATATTGTCGGAAATACGGGGATTGGAATCATTCTGAGGAGCATCAAGATCGATTACAAATTCGTGCGACCCTCCTCAACCCCAAGTACGATCTCATGTTTGCTAACAGAGAGGGTCTCCCCTGCAGCCCATGATATACCCCGATGAGGTCACGGTCTATCACAAAGTAGCACATGACCCATCTTCTCCTCATTCGCACAAAGACGCATTCAATCTGCAGGCCGTAATTATATCAGAAGCGAAGCAACGACCAGCTGCCCGTGTCCACGAAGACCTGGTAATATACGATTATAGGCGTGGAAAGAAGGCCGAGATGCCACCATTTATGCTGGAGCAGTTCAAATCCACCTGGGAGCTTCAAGAGAAGGCAAAGAAATTCTGGCAGCAGCGGATCCTCGATATCGAAGCAAGGGTGCGAACGTTGGAAAAGGAGAGTTGGGATCGTGAGGACGCCGTCGAAGATACAGGGTCCGCAAAGAAATAAAATTTCCCCTGACTTGATGTGGTCCAGCGTTCATACAGTACCTTGCTTATATTTCAGCAGGATATATGTACGTAACCGCTGTACACATGCGTATATATTAAAGTTTTGTCATTTTGTATTGTATCGTACGTACAGAGGAGCCACATGTATCCATCGGAAACTAATACGACAATACAAGATCTGTAATCTATCTTCTTCAGGTGGCGGTGTTCTTTCCGAGCCAAGAAAAAGCTTGCTCATCAAGTGGCCCAGTAGGCCTCGGTATTCTAGGTAGGTAGGTTCCTGTAAGTAGGTAGCCTCCCTATATGACCAATCTAGCGCCAGGCGAACTGTAAAAATAAATTGCTGTACAAAAAGCTCCCTAAAACCATCGACTATTACCTTCGTACGTAGCTCCCTTCACGTACTCTCGCCTCTGGCATCGAAAACAAGAGAATAGTAGTTCGGCCCAGCCCCGGCCCTTGGCTCGGGCCCAAGCCGAGTAAAGACCCTTTTTCTCCCCAGGGACGCCCACTGATTGGTCCCATAGGGAGAAATTTTATAATTTTATCTAATAGCATATAGAAACACATGTGTCAATTGCCGGCTATGATGCCTGAAAGCAGATTTTTGCATCGTATGACAGTAGTGGTACCCGATTGGGAACAATGGGTCAGACTTTTGTAGTGGATGCGCTGGAACATCTTGAGAGGGGTGCATGCTGGAAACGTGATTCTGAGCCAGGGTTCCCTGGTCCTCAAATTGTGAAATGATCGACAGCCTAAAGCTAGTTGCTAGATGAAAGTCAAAACAGGAAGTTCTGCCACCGGTCGAAAAAATGTCGGCTCTTGGCGTTTTTTTTAAAACGGGTATGGAATGCGGTAGTGATTATTGTACTGATGTGGCTGGATGGCTTGTGGCAGTCTCATTTTATTATGTCTTAGAATTATGTATTCGATGCCTGGCTTCTCTATTGTATTACGTGTGCTGCCATCTCGCTAATTATGCTGTCAGAAACTAGGTTGGTTTTGCTTAGCTTACAGTATAGCATAAATATATGGTGATGTCCAATGGCCCCCATGACTACGTCTACTAGTAGCCAAATTGCTTTTATATTGATTGCTTGGTAGATTGCTTAATGCATAAATTCCGTAACTAGAACAATGTATAGTCGGCTACGGATTAGGTAGGATGCATATACCTCCCCAAGTAAGGATACCGGTTCGATACAACCTTACAATCATTGATATTTAGCATGGCTGTACATAGTATGTATGTACCTCATCTTGCGGGCCATTCTTTCTCACGTCATATTGCTATTAACCAGGTTTCTCCTTGACTATAGGGCTAGTATCCCACTAAAATCTCGACAATTAGTAGTGCTCCAAACATACTACTCAGCTCAATCTACTTGCAGCCCGTAATACAGACCACCCAGGCCGATACTAATGTTTGTCTTGGGGCCAGAAATGGATCATTGGCCCCCTATAAGCCTAACAATAAGCATGTTGCTTCACCAATGCGAGGATATCGAATAGATATTAGCTGGTTTGCTCCTTTGTTCTCGAAAGACTAGTGTCTTTCACCGACGGTCAGATACTAGTGGTTGTGGAGATGATATTATAGTTAGTATTCTGGATGGAAGATAACCGCAAAATTGTATACAAGAGTAGATTATAGAGAGTTGAGTTGAAATCGAATGATGCAGACATAGGGGAAGAATGCTGGGGCTGGGGTGTCCTGTTGGGGTTGCAGAATAGTCGCTGAACCTACGTAGCCCTGGTATGTAGCTTGTCTTTGCCGAACATACTTTCTCAAACGACAAGCTTAAATACTTAACCTTGGGCGGATGGTAGATTTACCTGCCAAGCAGAACTCCGTGATATCTCGTACATGGGGTATCTTCTTGTGTTCAAATACCCAACACAGCAGCAAAGCAACAACACAACTAGTAACTAGTAACTAGTACTGTACAAATCAGAGCGGTATTCGTAAGTATCATCTGACGGTAGTAGTCTTTGCGGGGCGCAATGGGCCCCATCACGCCAACGATTGGTGGAAACGTGAACGAGCATCCCCTTCCGGGTATAGAACGTCGATCATCCTCAAAATTCCACCCTAATCCAACGAATAACAGAGATACCAAGACTGCCCTAAGATGCTTCACCTGACATACTGCATGCATGATCCTCCTACGAGGCAAAGAAGAAGATTTGGGAAAGGCCACACACGACTTTGGGGAAAATTGCGGCATGAACAGCGCATTATCATATCTTGATCTCCCTTACAGAGGACATCAAGAGCTATGACGCTATGGATGGTGGAGCTTTGCCAAATCCGAACGGATTGCCAATGGTATTGATTGTATGGTGGTGTATGATGTGACCGAAGGATCCTACTTGACATTTTAGGCTAGAAGCAAAAACATAGGTATTTATTTAGGGCTTAAAGTATCCTGCCGCACGAAAATGAGACTGACCGGCATTCAAAGTCAGGCATTGTTCTCGGGATCTAAGTATACGTACTAGTAGTGCTCTATGCGATCTCATGAACAATCCCCGCTATGGTCGCTCCTATATCCTATAACGGGAGGCTCTCTTGGCCCATGATATTTGGTACTAGACGGGAGAGCCGTTAAATACCAATGGAGATATCAGGAATGATCGCCTGCGATGGACTAGCTATTCAATAAAGTTTATTCTGTACTAGACCTGGGGAAGTATGTTAAGAACCTTGTGATACAGGATAACAGATATCGTATTGCCGGCTTTGGGCAAATTACTGCATATCTGTGGAACAGCATATTTGGAACGTAATTAGGTAGGTTGAAAAACGCCCAAGTGTGCTTTTTATCTCTTATTAGTATTACTGTATATCTTTTAACTATACCCTAGGATTCGATCCTTGTACAACATACCGCCGGCCAAGAGTGATCCATCCGTCTTGCCTGCCGAGACCGTAAGTTAGCCGAACATTCCGCATGTGAAGTACAGGACAATTGCTCCCCACGAATAAATTACTCCCATAGAGCGCCCGGGGAAAAAAAAAAAAAGACACAATTATGTAGTATTAGCTAAAGATCTTGACGGCTCCTTGATCGGCAAAGCCGCAAATGTGATTTCCCTCTGCCGTTGGAGGCTTTTGTTATCTAGCGTTAGGCTGGCCACTGACCATCAACAGAGTATGTGGTATTCAACCCCGCAGGAGGCCGCACACAAACGAGGAGATCGTCAGATCATCCTAGATGATTATGCTATAATCCTAGTCCGGGTGGATAATGATGTGATGGATTATGAATATGCACGAGAGATGAGGGGTTTAACAAAGCAATCGGAAGGTCATGGTGCTCTTTCGACCTATATCATTGGCGTCAACATGATCGTAGCCTGTACACGTAGCATCCGGCTTACGAGGCCTCCCATAATTACAGTTCAAGATACGTTTTGATATCTCGAAGTCCCTCGAATCGTCCCCATTGATATTGGAGTATACTAGTAGGTACTTGTTAACAATAAAGCGTCGTGCTATCAGAGCCTGAGAGCCTCGGATGCGGTTCAGTGCTTGGGTGAGAGAATTCAATGTGGTGACTTTCAGAATTGCCATCCGCGGCTTGGAGTGGACTTGCGGACCGAGCTTTGTTGCCATGAATCAGCCTAAGTTGATGCAACAGACCGGGGTTAATCTGGCATTTGCAGTATACTGTCTCGGGTATGGATTTTAGGTCCATCGCCGTATGTACTGGATATGAAGTGAACTTTCACTGACATGAAAGAGCCCACATGTGTATTATTTTGAGGTAGAAGTATAGTTGTCCACCGAGGACTACGATGAGGTAGACGAGGATTCCTATATAGATAGGCACAGTAACAGCAATCAAATAGTAGATATCCGTCCGCATGGCTGTTTGATTTCCATGGTTGCTTGAGAGGTTCCATAAACATCTGTAATATCGGGTAGACCAAAAATAAACTACGGCAACCAACCAGATTCAATAACTGGTGTTGTATTGTATGGTAAGACCCTCTCTGATTTCGATACATACAAGCAGTGGATACCATACCTTCCGTACTGGGGCGATTAGGCGTGTTTTTGAAGACGGAAAGTAAGATTCCTGAGGCAGCCACCGGTGTTATGGTCGCCTTACTGCCTTATTCTCTTTCCTGACGATCAGTTCCAACCTTTCGTTTCGTCTTTTTCCCGCCTCGTCTATCCAGACCCAAAAGTCTACCAAACCTCATTCATTTTTCCTTCTCTTTTTACTCCCCCACCACGCCTTCTTACCCTCTCTTCTCATTATTCAATCCCAACTTCTCTTTTTTCTTTCCCTTTCCTTTCCTTTCTTACCGCAACCATTCCTCTTCCACCGCTTTTAGACCCCTCCCGTCATTCCTTTTCCTGCACACTTACTGCGTCGCCTCCCCTCCCTCTCTCTCTTCCTCCCCTTCTTTACCCGTGTATCTGATACTGCCTCGTCTTTACTCCCCGCCTGGTCCAAGTCCTTGGCTACCATCTGCCAAGCTGACTCGGACCTGGGTGTTAGGCTCCCTTGTCCATGCCACGTTCATCGGCTACGGCTAGGAAGAGTCATAGCAATCGGCATGAGAATGGCGCCGCCGGCTCCGGCAAGAAAGTGAACAAGCAAAAATCGAATGGACAACTGAATGGGAATGCCAACGGTAGCTCCGCCGCACCAAGTTCTGGACCCTCCTCTCAAGTCGACTGGCCTTCGTCTCGCTCCAATAGCGATACGGCAATTACTTCCACGGTAGCGACGGCAACAAAGGCTAACGGTACGACGGAGTGCTTGAAGGCGGATGGTAACGGACGTGGTTGTCTGAATGGATATGCTAAGGGTAACCCGGACATGTCTTACGGACAGGCGAATGGAGCGGCGGTTCCGCAGAATGGTGGCCTTACCGGCCAGGCGTCGCGTCGTACGGAGAGTTCCAAGAGGTCAGGCTCGAATACCTCGATTAACCCACTCCAACTGGCTTCGACTATCCTCAAATCCTGTCCGATGTACGACACTATCGCCATTCTGATTTTCCTCCTTCAGTTGCCGCCTATGGTCCTTACGCTGGTGCAGTTCTTGTTCGCTTCCCTGACGTTCATGCCACCAGGTGGTGCGTCTGCCGGCTCTTTGACATCCAATTTCGATATCTTTCAGGGTCCAGCCGGAACACCATCTCTCGGTACTATGATTGCAATGGATGGATTCTTCCTACTCTTCTGGGGTCTTTTCATGTGGACGTGGGCGCAAAATTTCGCCCTCGACTTAGCCCATGTTCAGGTCGCCATAACCCTAGGCGGAGGAGGGTCGGGGAAAAATGGGGGGGTTAATACCCTCTGTGTTGGTATTGTTCTTGTTTTGCATCTTATTCGAAGTAAAGGTATACAGGATTTTGTTATAGGTCATCTTCTCTCCGCGAAAATTATCAGTCCCGATTTGCTGTCGCAATACTCTCATCTTATGCCTTCCGAGTTCCGGCGCGCTGAACCGCAATCCTCTCCGAGCTGGATCCGGAGTTTACTTGCTGTTCACATCTTAGCGCAAGCAGGAACCGCAATGGCTAGGCGTTCAATGGCTAAAAATAGGGCACCGGCTCCTCCTCGAACTGGAAAACGTATTGATACTGAGGCATCTGCTGGCTCCCAGACTCAAATTGATTCTGCGTTTGAGTCTGGGACTAGTGTGTCTTCTTATATCGGTGCCGACGGACAACTTATTACGCCAGCAACGCACAAGGATGGTAGAGATCGATTGATTTCGGCGAAAAAACGCAGGAGACAGGCAAACCAGGTTCGGAATCGCCAACCGTTTTGGGCTGCGCTTGCAAGCACGAAAGTGACAGTTATGCGAGAGTACGAGCATTCTAGGGCCTTATCGAAAACTGCTCGAGGCCTCAGTATGACCGAGGAGGATCTTCAGGGTGTTTCTTTGGATGACGGTCTTGTTTGGATTACCGATGTTGATAGCTCATCTATCAAGTTTGCGGCGGGTGATCTCGTCTCAGATGATGCTGGGGTTTCCGGTTCTTGTGAATCTGGACGGTTGGGCGAAGACACGGAACCTTTCTATGTTTGCGTCAACGGCGCACTTTGGGCGACAGTCACGATTTGCAAAGTTCAGGATGCAGCCAAGGGTTCAAGTGTAGTACATTGGCGTGGTGAGATATCTGGTCTCGCCCCCAATTGTGCCTACACTTGCTCTTTCTTGCGCAGTGACACGGAGGAAGAGATCTGCGTCATGAGTGTGAAGACACCGATCGCAAATGACGCGGAACAAGGTGAGACGGCGTCTACCCTCTAGGGAAGCACTCCAGTAGTCTAACGCTTATCTCAGTAGTTTCCTCGGTATCTACTCCACCACAGCCATCCTATCGACCATCGTCCCCCACGACCACGCTGAAAAATTCCATCGTCAACGCTGAACTGAAACTCAATGAGAAGCGCACACGGTTGAGAAAGGCCAAGAACGATCATAAACTTGTCGTTTCAAAGATCAAGAAAGAGTTGGACAATTATAACCATCGTCTCCATAGTGGCACGGATGAAAACCGGCAGAAACAGCGCTCTTTGCAATTGGAACGGAATATCAAGCAAACGGAAGAAGCTACCGCTGTTTTGGAGGTCCAGTTGGATAATTTGGAGAACATCCCAGAGGAGGAACTTGAAGAATGGTCGGCAGAAAAAGCAAAGTACGAACATGAACTTGAGCTCTTTAATTCAGCCAAGGAAGATGTGGCCACCGCTCGATCGGCTGCTGCTCGTGAGGTGTCACAGCTAGAGTCTGATCTGACCTCTACGATTCAGAGACGAGAACGTCTCCAAGGTCGCCGCACTAGGGTTAATGAGCAGTATGAGCGTATCGTTTCTGCTAACGCACAGGGACTCAACGAGAGAGAGCGTCGCGCTGCGGAACAGTTTGCCAGAGAGCAGGACCAGGCCAAACTCGAAGCGAATTTCAATGAACAGTTTGCGAGCATTAGCCAGTCAGTTCAGGAGTATCAGTTGCGCACCAACCAACTTTGGCAACAGTGTGTGGCTATCGAGCAAGCTCTCCAGCAGCAGCAGCAGCAACAGATCCTCATGGACTCGGCGCCGCTCACTCCCGAGGGCAATTTACCTGGTACCAACCCCCTCAGCGAGGCACCCACCCTGTCCCTGGGCGCTTTGACAACGAGCGCTTCCAGCAACCGATCATTGCTTGGACTTAGCTTCCCGCCTTTGAAGTCCAGCCCTCTGCAGCATGCTTCGTCCCCCATTGGTCCCACGTCGTCCCACCCGACTAGTCCAACGCAGGCACCGTCGTACTTGCAGCACTTCCCGACCTCGCCTCTCATCAATACCGCCTCCCCCTTCGAATCGGACTTCATTCACCGTGACCGGTCTTTCTCCAATCGATCGGGCCACAGCAGTCTATATGGTTCTGATTTCTTCGATTCGAGCCGTCGTCCTCCCTTCCAGTTTGATCTGTCTGAGAAGGTTGGCGATAAGAGAAGGAGTTCCGGTTCCGAGAGCAATGCTCCAAACTTGGGTTTGAGACCAATCTCTAGTCCGTTCCCGAGGCAGGCAGCCGTGCCAGTGGAAGTGGAAGTGGTGGAAGTGGTAGCGGCAGTGGTAGCCCCAGCTCTGCAACTGGAAAAGGCCATTAGGCTGTTAAACACCTCCAGTGTGGTCGTTATGCTACTTGGTACTCCAAAATTACATGTGGTCCCCTTTCTGCTTGTGTTGATCGTCCGGCATGGTGCTGAAATCGTCTTGGTTTTCCCAGGCCATACAATATGTATCTAACCCTGCGGCTTCACCCTGGTTTTACTTCGCCTGTGATCAATAAAATCGTGTATCCTGTGTAGATTTTTCACCCCTACGTTCCGTGTGTACGTTGTGTTACGTAGCGTATTACAGTAGTTCAGCGCAACTGTGACCGAATTTCCTGCCCTAAACAGACAGTATGTAATTATGATTGCTTATCACGGGGCCTCGTCAAGTCTGGTCACTTCTATAACAACCTGCCGTTACAAAGTTTCGATCAGCGGACCAAAACTTTCGACGACGTGACTCCCTTCTAGTACCCTTCCCCCTTTAAACATCTAGACGCAGTTCACCGTCTTGCTAGATAGCTGCGGCTCTTCCAAGCGCAATGTCCTCCCACTCAAGAATCGACAGAGCGCCATCAACGAGCCGGAAGCTTCCAGTGACCACTTCAAAGCCCGCATCTCATCAACGTGATCGCTAACGTCCCTCACATGTTCAATGGCCTCTTCAATTCAATAAAGTGCTACTAGTTCTGTACTCGGGTCCAAGTCATGCCAGGTAGCTGCCAGTTCTTTTCGTAGTGTGAGGGTTTCGAAGTACGTCTGGACCAGTGAGTGGTCTTGTCATCGAAATCTTTCAATCGAATCCTGTGTCAAGTCTCGAGCTACACATTACATGGCGAGCCATTCGCTACTAACCAAACTTTATATGAGTGGTCTTTGTGAGTGACGTTTGTGCAGAACAGGACGTATTGGAAACTCGTTCTGAAGTCATCATATACAGTACGCTGGACGCATTTGAGAAGCGAAACAGCGTCCCTTGTTGACTGTTGACGATTAGAACATCCTATCCAAGTGAGACAGATGACAACTGGCTTCTCTTTTTTTGGCACACGGCCAAAACAGGAACAGACTACTTTCAAATCTTCTTCTTGTGTGGGCCCCATCGAGATGCCAATACAGTTGACCACTTGTGATCGCCCTCGCACCTATCTCTCCATGTAACTAGTATCTCGGGGCCTTCAATGAATGGTTTGGGGGAGACTTTCCTGCTCCTCATTGAACGAGACTCCTAAGGCTGGGTGTAGTATTTGAGTGCTTCTAGATATGACGTCATTCGTATGGATTCTGTTGATTACAAGGATATTTGCCGAGACCTTCTTATTCTAGGTGTATACGGAACAGACTAGTTACCTAAATAGCGTATCAGTTTAGGGTGTCTGATTGTATCATAATGTGCCGGTTGTAGTTTTTCAGGTATAACAAAAGCAAGGAGATTGGTGATGGTCTCACTTGTATCAGGATAATATACAGAATTGCCATGAGAGGAAAATATTATATACATAGGTGCTCGAACAAGCGTTATTTCTGAAGGTTCTAATGTCGCCCATGACATATAAACGCCCCCAAACGTACGGAGCATGGGACCCGAACTCATCTAGAACCCAAACATATGACCTTGGACGCAGAAAGCATCTTCGCCCTGAAACTCAGAAATAGCTATGCCCAGCTGCAAGTCTAAATCTCATGACCCATTTCCCAAAAACGGGTGTTGGCATATGTTAAACATAGATCGGTGACGGAGTGCGCATTAGCAATCGCCTCTGGACTCGTCAGATGCTCTGAGAGGACCCTTACAACGGTCCCGACCACAATAGTATGGTCGTTAACTTCAATCTCTTTCGGATGAAGTTGGCATTCAAACACGAAAGGAATATCTGAGAGGGAATCCCCCTCCGGTGCATCCGCGGCTTCCTTCCTCCGGAGCAGCGGGAGCGGTCTGGGGGGAGCCTCCCCAGACGCAGAGGTATGCGGTACGAATTCGAAATCGCCTTTCCCGCTTGCGATGGACAGGTTATGGTTGCCTTTGGAAAAGTCCCGAGCAAGGGCTGCTGTCGTCTGACTGGGGGCTAATAGGTGGACAAGGAATCGTTTGGATGACTGGAGCGCCGTCAGGGTCTCGGATGGTCGTCGTACATTGAAAGAGATAGCCGGATCCGGGTTCAGTGTCACAGTATTGAACGATGAAACGGTCATTCCGCGGAAGGCTTTATCGAGAGGCTCATGGGGGTCTGTGGCTGTGATAATGGCAACGGGGTAGGGCACTCGTCTCATCAACAGGCGGACTTGGTCTGATAGAGAGAGTGTGTGATTCCCGGTATCAGGAGTGTCAATTTCCTTGCTGGGTTGAGGCCTTGTACTTGGAGATGTCGCTTCGGCGCTGCTGATTGTTCTCCTGGAGTGCCATTGTTGTGCTCGGAGAGGCAGATAAGTAGTAGAGCCACACTGGAACCCTGGACCGTTAAGAACGATTAGCAAGGAGTCAGCGACGGAAGAGAACACTCAAGTCCCACCTTTAAATTGGCTCACAATCCGGTTCATAGAAACCGCAGGCCGAGAGTATGAAAGCTTCATTCCGCCGGGTGAAGAGCGGATAAGCTCAAGGGCTCAAGGAACGACGGGTAACAAAACAGGAGATAAACTGGGGACAAAACCATGGAATCCCTCCAGAGTCATCATGAACCTCTAGAGAATATTGTTCCAAAAACGTTTCAATTGACGAGCATTCTTGCGAAATGCGCGACGAGACAACTGGAGAGAGACAAATGCTCAGATTTCCCCGAAAAAGAAAAAGGCATCCCGTTGATGCTTACGTAACGGCGTCCCGATCCGCCAAATTTCTTGAGAACCTCCGATAAACTGATTCCCGCCGAACAGCCATTCCAGATTGATTCGAGCTCGACCTGATCCCTATCCTCCCGGTCCGCTTCAATTCAGTCCGTCTGTTCCTCTACTTCCCAATGACACTCAGCATCCCGCTCCGCCGCAGCGCGGTCACCGCTGCCCGGGTCCAGACCTCCACCACTTTCATCTGTTCGCAATGCCGCCATGCGACTCTCCTTCGACGCCCTAAGCGTCCCTACACCTTCACTCAGCTCATCACTCTGTCGGACGGCAGCACCTTCACTCACCGCACGACGTCTCCCGCCCCTGTCTATCGCTCCACCCGTGACACGCGCAATTCCCTACTGTGGAACCCATCATCGAGCAAGTTGATGAATGTCGAAGAGGACGAGGCCGGTCGACTGGCAGCATTCAGAGCCAAATTCGGACGGAGCTGGGACGCGAATACCCCTACTGAGGCCGAAGCAAACAACAAGGCTGAGCAGACGGATAAGCAGGCTGAGGCTGCGGCAAGAGCCGCTGCTGAAGAGGAGGAAGAGGATAACTTGCTGGACTTGATCAGTTCGTTCGGTCAGGAGGAAGGTCAGACATCAGGGAAGAAGAAGAACTGAGTTATGTCGGGACTATGGGGTGTTTCTGTATAATTTACTCATCGTTTATGGTCTACATCTTTTGAAGCTTTCATGTACAGTACATCATACTATTTGGTTGGGATTCTAGCATTGAGAGTTCGTGTGCCTCCAGGTTGCCTCTTCTACCTTTTCTTGATAGCTTTAGTAACTTGTGAAGTTTGCATGGGCGTGAGTCACCATCTATTGGTCGCCAGAGGAATATTGAAGAAGCGAGGCGATAAGGTTATCAAGGGAGAGAAGTCATTTCGAATTAATTCCGAGTTACTGGTATCGATACATTGTTAACGCAGTAAATCCGACTGCAAAATTGAAGGAGACTGCCATAAATTCAGGAAACAAGTCGTGCACCACGCCACATCGTAACAATGACTAGCACCTGTCGGTTGACCGATGAACATGTCAAATGAGGAATAAAGGGGACGGCGGCCTTCCTGTGGTACAGGGCAATCAAAGGTCATGGAGGTAATATGTGAGCGCCTACGCTTCATTCTCGGTAGCCGCGCTCGAGGCAGCTTCAGTAGTCCCCTCTGGCGCCGACTCTGCGGGAGCATCATCCCCTACAGCCGCAGGGGCATAGAAGGGGTTACCTTCTTCACCCGCATCCAGTTGCAATAGGAAGGTCTCCCAGAGCTCGATGAGCTGTGGAATAAAAGTATCAGTAACCAAAGAAGTCTGTTCATTAAGACTGCGTTTACATACCTCCTTCTGGGCTTCAACAGCGCTTTCTAAGAAGGTTTCCACACCAGACTTGAAATCCTCCACCTTTTCCTTTTCAAAACGCTGCAGCTCATTCCGCATTAGCCTTCCCATATCTTCGAACAGCAGCCTCGCCTGATGGACCTTGCGTTCCGCATCGGCCACATCGGCATTGACCTGATTTAGGCGGTCCTGCTGTGTCTTTCCTTGCCGGAGAAGCTTCTCTTGCGTATTCTTGCGTTTTTGCATTTCTGACTCAGCTGCATGCCAGCTGTGGAACGCCTTCTGCCGCTGAGAGAAGGCTGTCTTAACACTGCCAATCAGACGGAGATATTCATCGATGGTGATGCCGAGCGTGAGGACATCCTGCTGGGCCTGGCGCTCATATAGTTCCTTTATGCGCAACTGTAGGTCCGAGAGCCCGTCGAGAGGGGAGGAGAGGGCGGGAGATAGTTCAACAGCTGCCAGCGCATGGAGGGATGCCGAGAAATCCCCAGCAGCTTCTGCAAGTCCCTTCCGTTGTGCAACTACGGTGTCAATAGATTTCATCAGGGCCTTCAGCTGATTCTCCAAGGCATCCAAGTAAACCTTTCGATCATGGAACCACTAAGGTGATGGTTAACCTGGCGACTCCACAGCACCTATTGAAGACGGACTTACATCATCATGCTCAACAAACTTAGACCCTCCGCCCACGTTGATACCGAAGGAGCTAAACATACCCTTGCTCTGACCCAGATCCGGTTCCCTATTCTCCTTGTTCTTGATATCTAGATTAAATGTTTCGCTCTCAAGGAAAATCTTCAGGTCCCCATCATGCTGAAGGATAGGGTGCGCGGCAATTTTGTTAAGCATGCGCTCCAGCGCGGCCCTTCTGGATTCAACGAAATTAGTATCGAAACGGCCAACTGCCTGCTTCTCTGGAGGAGGAGGGACAACGACGCCAGGATTGTTATTATGCATTGAATTGTAGAGCCAAAGGAAGTCACGGTATCGGCGGCTAACGGCAAATTCGGGCTGGCGATAGGCCTTAGAAGATGTCTGGATCCAGTTTCAGCATATCAAAGCAGTCCCAATTCGTAAGCACGGAGGGTTTACCTTAGTTCGGACTTGATAAACAATATGACTACTCGTTAGATCTCCCACTTTGTGGGGGTCACCGACGGTAATCTCAAAAGTCGGTTTCGCTGCCTTCTCAATACTAATGCTAGGCTCCGATTGTCTCTTCGAGCTGTCCGCGTCGCTTGGTGGTTGTACAGGAGGAGGGTTCCTAAAACCCGCACCGTCTTCTTCAAGGTTCACAGAATCGACCATGCCAGCGCCACTAGATGTCTGAGACGCAGATGATGTGGGCCGAACATTGCGCGCAGTAAATGCTTCCTTCTGAGGCGGTACAGGCGCTTGCTCGACCACTGCAGGGCTAGTTTCGTCGGCTTTGTCCCCGAGCGGGCCAAGCGGGTCCAGGGTATCGTCCACTGCTTCCAATTTTGTCGCATGTGCGCTAATCTTGCGGACACCTCGCGGACCGCGCCGTACGGGAGAACGAGGACCGGTCGAAGTGGTTTGTTGTGACGTTTGTTCCGGGGCTGCGGGATGATGCGGTTAGGAGGTGGGCTGCCACAGGGATCTAAGTTCTGGAGAGAACGCACTGGCATCTTCGGTTTCTGGCCTTGACGTACCGGTGGACTGCGAGGGAACATCTATACTTGGGGTTAGATATGTCGAATATGATGCGCTTGTATTGTTCATGATTGCCAGCTTACCGCCCCACGGGGAGTCACCTGTGTCCAGATCCATGAGGGAGTGATTGGATGGATTGCAATTGGTGGGGAAGATTAAAGGGCGTGGGTATCAATTGGAAATCGACGATAAAAGCGTCGGTGGGGAGAAACGAGGGAAACAAGGGAAATCGGGGTGGTGTCCTGAGAAGAACGCAGTTGATGTTGATGGAGTCGGAGAAGCGACTAGTAAGTTTAAGTTGGACAGATGATCCGCGCCGTCAAGACTGGGAAAAGGCCAACCTTCGTCACCCGCCAGATTAGGGCTGCCTTCCTCCCCCGCTGTGTCACTGCCTGAATCCACCTTTTTAGCTCCGTCCTTGTCTTTTTAGAATTTATAGTTGGTATGGATGTACGACAAACGTTTCGAAAGGGGTTGCAGTCGTGTTAGGTAATCAGTTATGATGTTAGCCTAGTTAACTAACTAACGGGAGCTACTGGTTGGAATATATTTAAGCGTGGTTGTCCACATGCATACGAGTGTGTACCTCCTATGTATTCCCGTCGACGGACAGCCTCTACGTCCTCGATAGGGATAAGCTGCAGCAGAAATTAGGCTCGAAGGTATATTCAAATATAGGCTTAAATCCTATAACGCTCCTTTAATGCATATATTTTCTTTTCCTAATATATCAAATCATCATCATAATGGTGGTATCTTCAGGACATAGCGCCTCAACCTAGTGGACTCGACACACACTCCCCCAAGGTCCTCAATGACAGAGATCAAGCCCTTTGCATATATAACTCATTTATTCCTTAACCCATGGGATACCGAGCTTGTGCATCTCCACCGCAAGCTGGAACAGATAATCCAAGCTTTCACATTGAGTCTTGGCCTTGGCAACATCATCCCCCCAGACGTAACTACACAACCCGTTAGATTCCCACGGCTGCCACAAGAGGGACTGGTTAATACTCACATTCCATGTCTTCTCACAAGAACGGCGCAGGTGTCGGGGTTCTCCTCCATGGCCTTCTCCAAGCTTCCAGTGAGATCCTCCTCGAAGGCGGTGTTCTCAATGATTGGGATTCTCAGAGTATCAAAGAAGCCCAGCATGCCCTTGCCCTTGCCGCGAGGGATACCCTTGATCTGTTCAATGTTGCTGATCTCAAAGTAGCCTCCGGGACCCTTTTCACGTTCCACTAGAAGCGTCACCAAGACGGCCCACTGGGAGTGGGTGTGGATGCAGCAGCCAGCACCACGCTCAAAGGCCGCCAGGAACAGAGGAGTGCAGGCCGATGGCTTCAGGTCGAGTGGCTTGCGGATATATTTGCGCTCGGAGGGGGGATATTTGGGGGTGGGGAACTGGAGAACGAAGATGTTCTCTGGCTTCATTAATTCCTTCTGCACACCAGACGGCGCAATGAAGATGTGGTCATCGCGTCGGATAGAAGTCTACATCGGATCAGTTTCCATGGACTATCTCAATACCCGATACGATTGATCACCTACACCACCACCAGTGCCAGTGACCCATCCCCAGTTGTAGAATTTACGACAGAGTTCAGGGATCAAGTTTGATGGGTGCTCCGGGTCGGAAGATTGGACCAGATGGTCATTGTCGGTGTTCTCGACCTGCTGGGCCATGACGCGCTGACTGGTCAAGTGGGGTTCAAGAGACGGGATGGATGGATTGGGGACGTAAGAGCCAGACAAAGAACGAGAAATGAACAAAGGGCACTCTCCTCAGACTAAAAGAGGTAAGAAAATTGGAGTTGACACTCAGAATCGTTGTGGTTTGAAGTTTTGCGAAAGGAAGTGAGGAGGAAAAGAGAACGTTGGCGGGGAGAGGGGCAACTTGAAGAACTCCAATTTTTTTTCTGGATATGGATCAATTGACTAGTAGTAGCGGGAAGATCGCGCAATCGGCATCTGCAAGGATAGTTAGTATACGAGACCTGCAAATACTCACAAAATTAAGAAAAAAAAGAAGAAGAGAAAAATTCTCATTTTATATAAATATAACTATATTGAATATTTACATTGGTTGGATTGAAATTCAATATTCGAAGAGTGATCATCATGTTTGGGGTAAGTATATGACAGCTAAGACCGTGACTACCAAGTAAAAGAATGAAGAGCCCAAAAATAAAGCAATGAAACGGTTCTTAGAATCAATGAATAGAACATTAGAGAATCTGCCACTAATCCTGTTTGGGCTGGTGGAACTTTACCCCAAGGGGCAAGCGGCAGCGGAAGAGGCCAGATTGAACTTAAGCTACCTTCCCAGCTTCATATAATCAACCTCCCCAACACCGGTCTTCTCTTTCTCCTCTTCTCCCTTCTTCCTTCCGTCGTGCGGTTAGTTTGTGGTACGCTTCCATCTGGACATTCTTTTCCCCCTTCGAACCTCTACGGAGGATCAATTGCTTGAACGTTTGCTTATTTGTTTCTTTCTTTCCTAAAGCTACTACCGAGTCGGGCTTCTTAGTTTGAGCGCCCGTTATCATTCATCATGCGTTTCAACGCAGCTGTTGCTTCCGCTTTGGTTTCTTCGGCCACTCTCATGGGCTATGCTCATGCTGAGGAGGCCGAGAAGAACCCCGATGCTACCTCTGTCGTAGAGAAGCCAACTTTCACCGTAGGTTATCCCCTTGTTGTGTATGCGCCTGGTCCCTGCGCGGCTTGCTGACAGCGCTTTAGCCTACCACCCTCAAAGCTCCTTTCCTCGAGCAATTCACCGATGACTGGGAATCTCGGTGGACACCATCTCACGCGAAGAAGGATGACTCCCAAACGGAAGAGGACTGGGCCTACGTCGGTGAATGGTCCGTTGAGGAACCCACGGTCTTCAAGGGCATCGACGGAGACAAGGGTCTCGTTGTGAAGAACCCTGCCGCTCACCATGCCATCTCGGCGAAATTCCCCAAGAAGATTGACAACAAGGGGAAGACCTTGGTTGTCCAGTATGAGGTCAAGCCTCAGAGTAAGCTTTGTCTCCCCACAGCTGCTAAACATTCAGTGTCTAATCTACATCCTGGCAGACTCCCTCGTTTGCGGTGGTGCCTACCTTAAGCTTCTACAGGAGAACAAGAAGCTCCACGCCGAGGAGTTCTCCAACGCCACCCCCTATGTTATCATGTTCGGTCCCGACAAGTGCGGTGCTACCAACAAGGTACGTTATCGGAAATTCTTCTCCGTCACCTCTCTCTGAGTTACGACTCATATATCATCAGGTCCACTTTATCTTCCGCCACAAGAACCCCAAGACTGGTGAGTACGAGGAGAAGCACCTCAAGGCTCCTCCTGCTGCTCGCACCAACAAGGTCACTTCCTTGTACACCTTGATTGTTCGTCCCGACCAGTCTTTCCAGATCCTCATTGATGGCGAGGCTGTCAAGAACGGCACCTTGCTTGAGGACTTCAACCCTCCTGTCAACCCCGAGAAGGAGATCGATGACCCCAAGGATAAGAAGCCCGCCGATTGGGTTGACGATGTCAAGATCCCCGACCCTGAGGCCACCAAGCCTGAGGACTGGGATGAGGAGGCCCCCTACGAGATTGTTGACGAGGAAGCCACCAAGCCCGAGGACTGGCTTGAGGAGGAATCCACCAGCATCCCCGACCCCGAGGCCGAGAAGCCTGAGGACTGGGACGATGAAGAGGATGGCGATTGGATTCCCCCACTGTTCCCAACCCCAAGTGCAGCGACGTCTCTGGATGTGGCCCTTGGAGCCCTCCGATGAAGAAGAACCCTGCCTTCAAGGGCAAGTGGACTGCTCCTATGATCGACAACCCCGCCTACAAGGCCCCTGGGCTCCCCGCAAGATCGCCAACCCGGCTTACTTCGAAGATAAGACCCCCTCCAACTTCGAGCCTATGGGCGCTGTAAGTACCTCTCTTCTAGGGTTATTTGCGTCTCATATAGCTAACGCTCCCTAGATTGGCTTTGAAATCTGGACTATGCAGAACGACATCCTGTTCGACAACATCTACATTGGTCACTCCGCCGAGGATGCTGAGAAGCTCCGCAAGGAGACCTTCGATGTCAAGCACCCTGTTGAAGTTGCCGAGGAGGAGGCTTCCAAGCCCAAGAAGGAGGAGACTGCCCCTGCCACTAGTGTTAGCTTCAAGGAAGACCCCGTCACTTTCGTCCGTGAGAAGGTCGACCACTTTGTTGGACTTGCCAAGGAGGACCCTGTGAACGCTGTTAAGCAAGCTCCTGAGGTCGCCGGTACTTTGGGAGCCCTGCTTCTCTCGATGGTCCTCATCATCGTGGGTGCCATCAAGGCCAGCAGCCCCGCCCCCGCCCCTGTCAAGAAGGGTAAGGAGGCCGCAGGTGCTGCCAAGGAGAAGGCTAGCGAGGCTGTCAGCAGCTCTGCGGACACGGCCAAGGGCGGCGCCAGCAAGCGTACCACCCGTTCTTCTGCTCAGTAAATTTGTGATATGATACCCGTGAGAAAGTGAGGACGAGCGTAGGAAGAAGCAAATAAAGTTAAACCCAGACATTTTCAATTTTGACATCATACCCGACGTGCATTGCACGTTCAACCAACAGTCTTCTGTGGTAAACGTTGAGGGAATCATACCACTTTTGATGAGATATGAGAGCATGCAGAGAGGGGGAACTGTTTCTGCTGGAGCTTGTAGAGTAGCCTTGTTCCTTACTTTGAAAACCGTTACGGCTACCCTCAAAATATCCGCTGTATTATTGTCTTGTGAATTAGGAATGCATGGCCCTTTTCGCCGGATCGTATATACGTGTCTATAATAATCTGAAGTAATTGAGGGCCAATCCTTGATCCTTTGTTCTTAATATAGCAACCGACCAGCCTTCTACCCATACCATAAAGAAATCCTGCTTCGAACAGTATCCCTCGCTGTCCGATGCTCAAATAAGGACGCAATGAACACTATACTATACACACTACTGACCATTAGAAAGAAGACGAGTCGGAATCGCAGAATTAAAAGAAAAGAAAAAAAACAGAAGTACAACAGTGGCTCCTTGATGTTCAAACCTAATGCGATTGAACCTCTTCATCTCCAGATCTGGAAAACAGCAGACGATGTAAAATGGTCTCCGGCAAGCAAACACCATCGATTCATACTCCGCGGGGAAATCCTTACTAGTACGATTGAACTTAATTCCTTTGGTTGCATTCAATTCGGCAAGTAGCTCCTGGGTGGAGTTAATGATTGGCCCATAGCGCCGAGAAGCGTTATCGGTTGCCATCGGCGATCGTATCGGGAAATCCTTGGGATCGATTCTCCAAAACGGAGAAAGGAGTGAGCACTTTGAAGTCTAGATTCGGTTCCAAATGCCGCCGCTTTTTGCTCATCGAGCAAGGTTGGCCGTGGCTGAATGTAGCAGGTGCGTGCCCTGATCGTTCCCAGAGTTGACAGCTGTCACATGGAACTGTTCGATGGCAGAAAGCTGAGCAACAAAAGGTACTCGGCGAGTAATCCGGGGTCACTGGCGCGTGCTCAGAGCGTCCTCGGGTCACCCCCCGAGGTGTTCCTCACAAAAGCAGCGGCACCTGTATCGGAGTACATATACTATACCATTCCTCTTTCCCCTTGGTAGCTGATTACTATTTATGACCCCTTCCCCCCTTCTCAGTAGTCTATTCTTTCACGCATCATCCTATCCATTAATTGCTTCTTCTATTCTTTACTCTCTACCTATATATCCTCCTTTGAGCTCTCTGTCACCATGGCCGCCCGCCGGTCCCTTGCACGTTCTCTCCCCACACTCCGCGCTGCATCTCCCCGCACGAGTCTTGCCAACGCATCGTCTGCCAGGTCAGCAACATCGCGTTCTCTAATGACTGCCTCGATGTCTTCCTCTTCAGCTCTTGCTCGTCGAGCTTCCTCTGTAGTTTCTTCCTCTCCCGCTTCCAACGTTGCTGCGCGCAGACTGCACGCCACCGCCCGCCAAATGACCCCCGCAACCACTTCCGCGGCTACAACCGCTACCGAGTACCCGACGGACCACAATCCCATTGCTAACCCCATTGATACGGCCAACTTTCTGGACAACGAGTTTGTCGCCTCGAAGGCTACGACTTGGATCGACCTCCATGACCCCGCCACCAACAATCTCGTCACCCGTGTCCCTCAAAGTACCGATGAGGAACTGCGGGCGGCGGTTGAGTCCGCCGAGAAGGCATTCCCAGCATGGCGGGCAATGAGCGTGATTGCCAGGCAGCAGATCATGTTCAAGTTCGTCAGTCTGATTCGTGCCAACTGGGACCGTCTCGCGGCGTCTATCACTCTCGAACAGGGCAAGACTTTTGCCGATGCCAAGGGTGATGTTCTCCGTGGCTTGCAGGTTGCCGAGACCGCCTGTGGCATCACTACGCAGCTTACAGGAGAAGTGCTGGAAGTTGCTAAAGATATGGAGACCAGAAGCTACAGGGAGCCCCTGGGTGTTGTAGCAGCTATTTGCCCCTTCAGTAAGCGTCCCCTTGCTTCATGGACGATCCACCGCTCTTCCCTCCGAGGCTAACCGCTCCCCCACAGATTTCCCCGCAATGATTCCTCTTTGGTGCATTCCCATTGCTACCATCACGGGTAACTGTCTAGTCCTTAAGCCGTCGGAGCGCGACCCCGGCGCTGCGATGATCTTGGCGGAGCTGGCTAAGGAAGCTGGCTTCCCCGCTGGTGTCGTCAACATCGTCCATGGCTCCGCGAAGACCGTTGACTTCATCCTTGATGAGCCTGCCATCAAGGCAATCAGCTTTGTCGGTAGCAACCGTGCTGGTGAGTACATCTACACTCGGGGTTCTGCCAATGGCAAGCGTGTCCAGGCCAATCTGGGAGCCAAGAACCATGCCGCTGTCCTTCCCGACTGCAACAAGAACCACACCTTGAATGCCATCGTGGGAGCAGCTTTTGGCGCTGCTGGCCAGCGCTGCATGGCCTTGAGCACTGTGGTCATGGTTGGCGAGACCAAGGAATGGCTCCCTGAGATCGCAGAGCGTGCCAAGGCATTGAATGTCAACGGCGGATTTGAAGAGGGAGCCGATCTTGGCCCTGTTATCAGCCCGGAGAGCAAGAAGCGCATCGAAGATTTGATTGCCAGTGCTGAGAAGGAGGGCGCAACGATCCTTTTGGATGGAAGGGGCTACAAGCCTGAGAAGTACCCCAACGGCAACTTTGTAAGTGAACCATTTCATCCTTTCATCAATGATGACGCCATTGCTGACAAACTGTGCTTCTCAAGGTCGGGCCCACTATCATCACGAATGTCACCCCCGAGATGACCTGCTACAAGGAAGAGATCTTCGGTCCTGTTCTGGTCTGTCTTAGCGTCCCCACTCTTGAGGATGCCGTCGACCTTATCAACAAGAATGAATATGGCAATGGAGCTGCCATCTTCACTTGCTCCGGTTCTACTGCGTCACGCTTCCAGAAGGACATTGAGGCCGGACAAATTGGCATCAATGTCCCCATCCCCGTCCCTCTCCCCATGTTCTCCTTCACTGGCAACAAGAAGAGTATCGCCGGCGGTGGCGCTAACACCTTCTACGGCAAGCCTGGCTTGCAGTTCTACACTCAGCAGAAGACCGTGACGAGCTTGTGGCGGAGTGAGGATGCTGTCAGCACCAAGGCGCATGTTGTGATGCCCACTCACCACTAAATTGACCGCGAAGTTTTAAAATAATGAAGTCTATCGAGTTTCAGGGTGTCTTGTAATGTTGGTTCTTCTTTGAAGGAAATTGTCCTTGTCCCTCTTGTTCTCATTTCGGCGATGAAAATACTATGAATATACCCTAAGGAATGCGGGTACTTGGTCTGCAATTACAGGCGAGTACTCCAACCAGTGCCTGCCTTGCGGGATACTAGTCAAAATGATATCAATGCCATTACTTTGTACCCACTGTGACTTGTACGCTACAGTAGTGAGCCAGTTCAGGATGTAAAAATATGTAACGGTTTATTTACTGAGGCAGGAACAGCTGTGGCTGATGTTGATGTGGAGCTGGATTGAACCCAAGTCTCGGAGTCAAACCCGATCTAGTCTAGACAACTGAAGGCTAATGATAAGGAAATTCATTCAACGCTAATGCAAATGACATCTACTCTCCCCTGCGCTTGATGAAGGTGTACACAAAGCGGGCCTTTTCATATTTGCCCTCCTTGGCAACGACAACACGACGAGTGTAGTAACGCTTTCCATCGATCAATTCGAAGCCCCAGATCTAAGGAGTCAAGGTTAGTATCCGCAGTGGTATCGTGCAAATGTATAGTAGGCGGGAATACGCACCTGCTCGGCAGTCCAGCCGCCGTTGCTGTCCAGGTTCTGTACAAAGCTCTGGAGGAAAAGACCCTCGCCCTCACCATACTCTTCACCGACGTTGTCGGCAACGAAGCCCTCAGTGTCCTTGCCATCAGCCAGAATCTCGCCCTTCAAGAACTTCTTCACATCCTCGTCATCGGTCTTGGTAGCGATTTCCACATTAGGGCGGAACTTTCCATCGTCGCCCTTCGAGCCCCGAATCAAGCGGGATTGGCCTCTGACATTGCCGAAGACATGGTCTTCGTGCTCCCGTCCTTCCCAGTCGGTGATACGGTATTCGGTTGTGCCAGGGATACCTCCAGTGACTGTTTGTTCGATCTTGACGTGTAGGACCTTGGGGTCCTTCTCGTCGGCGTGTTGGTGGACCGAAAGGGTGACGGTTGCGATGTTGAGAGCCTTACGCTTCATCCAGCCCATTCCTTGCTAATCACAACGATGTCAGCAATTTTCTTGAGTCAAGGCTAGATAGGCCTTTGCTTGTGGATCACTTACCAGGGCCAGAATAGGCTCAGTGGGGTTGGAGAGGGTTTTGTCCTGCAAACGCACAAGGGTCAGACTCGATCGCGGCGAAACTCTCCTTGAACTTGGAGGGTTCCAGAATCAGATTAGAAAGGACTTGTACATACCATCGTCCACTCTCCACTGAGGTCCTTGATGGTGATATCTGCGGGGGCAGCCATGGTGATGCGGGGTAGGTTAGATAAGAGATATGAGTATACAAGTCAAGAAAAGAAGAAGGATAATGAAAGGCAACAGCAGGTAGTGCTGAGGAGAACGCAGGTGATAATAGACTGAGGGAACTACTGGGTGGTGAGAGATTATAAGTAGAGGGTATTTAAATAGATTGAAGTCAGGGAAGTCACATTCATGTGCCTTTCCGCAGCGTTCCAGTCACGTCCTCCACAAACTACCCGATTAGGTATGACCTGCCCAGAATGTCAACCTCCGAGGCTGTTACCACGTGCATGTGTTCTTTCTTCTTCTTCTCCTGCGTCGAACGCCGTACTTTTAATATACCTTCTCGACGCCATGGCTTTCGACTGGTCAAGAAACCTGCTTGGCGCCAATTGCCAAACCAATGTTGAAACAAAGATGCCTGTTTTAGCACGGAGCGTCCCATGGGGAAAACATAAGTGTTATCTGCATCTTTCATGGAAATGCTGCCACACGACCCTAGTGTCATGTGAAGCTCAAATGTCACCATAGTCATTACGTATTTGTGCATGTACTGTCTTCTACTAGGATATTACTACTAGTAGCAGTGACGACAATTACTCCGTACTCCGTCTTGTGGTTCAAAAATGGTTCACTGCCTCAGGCCCAAAAGGGCAATTGCCCCTTTCACGTGCCAACGCGGAGACCCACCGCCATTCGTCCTGGTTCCCATAGTTTACACTTAGTTTACAGGAGTCCCTCCGAGATGCTCCAACCAAACACTCTGCCCCCCAGTCAGTGCATCGGCGGATCATGGCTTTCAATAAGAAATATGCGGGGCTTCCGGATCTGGTAAATCACCTCTCCCTCACGCCAGTATCGCCATGTCATCACGTTTACCGTGCCACTAACCCATGGCTGTGAGCGTAGGACCTCGCGCCTGATATCTACGAGACTCCCGATCTGACCGATGAAGCGTCCACCGTACCGGTTAGCTACCACATCTAAACTACTGACATATGGATCTGCCCTCTGACCACGTAATTATATCTATCACATTCAGACTGCAACAATCCGCACCAATTCCAACCCTGATGATGATGCTGGCTCCAACCCCGATATTGACCGCCAAGGCATCAATGCGGACGAGGCGCGCGCTCACTTCCTCGGGGCCACCGTTGATGCGCGCGAAGTCAATTTCTCCGACAGTATCGCTACAAAACGGAAAGCATATAGAAGCAAGAGTCGCAGACGCCGGAGAGACGAGAATGGCTTGGAAGAAGTAGGGGACTTCAGCGACAGCGAAGATGAAGGGTTGGACCGAAGACTTGCTCGTCTTCGCAGAGAAGTAGAGGAATTGAAGGATGAGATGGCTTCCCGCCAAACTGGATCAGAGTCCAATGAACCCCAGGCAGAGCACAAGGAGGGACTGAACGACGGGGTCCTAGAGTTGAGCCGGGCATTGGATAACCTCTACGCCTCCTCCCGGAGCGCATCCGGGCCGCACTCGGCAGCCGCGATACTATCCAAAAAGATCTCTGAAACAGCCCCCGATGACCCTGACAAGCCGGATGGACCAGCCGAGAAGGTGGAGAAAAAGACGACTCCCCCTAGTGCTCCATCTTCCGGTGTTCTGGCGCACGCTGCGGCCTTTGACGGCCGGCTAGCGCTTGTTGAGGCTGCGATGGGCATCTCCAGCTCCTCAAACCCCTTCATCCCCGATGGGAGCTCGGATGTACCACTCCAACCCGTTCTACCGGCGCTAGACCACCTGACGTCCCGTCTGACCACTCTAATGAACATTCTCGTCGGCCCAGCTCCTGTCTCGGCGGTCCCGACAATAGGTTCCGCTCTACCCTCAACAACAGTTTCGACACCTCATCTCGAGAACCTGTCGACCCGCGTGAGAAAGCTAACCGCCGACACTGAGGCCCTTGCATCCGCACGCAAGCGCGCCGTTGATGCAGCCAAGGCCGCGCAAAATGCCCGCATCGCCTCCGCAGCTCTCGAACCCTCCGACATGTCCGTGTCCACCTCATCCGCCACAGAAGTCGACCCCGCAGCGACCCAACGCGATGAGCAAGCCACGAAGATCCAAGCTCTCTACGCTACCCTACCAACCATCCAATCCCTCCATCCCATTCTGCCCAGCGTCCTGGAACGACTTCGCTCTCTCCGCGCCATCCACGCAGGCGCCGCTCAAGCCTCCGAATCCCTTGACGAGCTGGAACGACGCCAAGCCGATATGGCGCGGGAAATCGACCAATGGCGCGAGGGGCTGCATGTTGTCGAGGAAAAGATGGACCAGGGAGAGGCAGCTCTAAAGAGCAATATTGCACTGGTTGAGCCCTGGGTGCGTGATCTGGAGGGTAGATTGGGTCGGTTGGAAAGTAAGGAGGCATGATGGAACGGGGGCTTTGTTGGAATGATGGAAATACCCAAGTTTTGCTTTAGGATTCTTCTAATGTTCATATTTGCATACAAAGCTAGCGGATGCTTGCTGTCACCCTTGTCTCGTTCTAAATGTATTGCATTGTTGGTCGAATGGTACTTGGAGAATTCGGCCCATACATAGCTCTGATACACGCTTCCGTGCAAGTATGCGCGCTAGCTGCTACATTTCCATTAGACAATAAGATATGGAGTGAAACACATATTCAACCAAATCCACACCAAACGATACAAGTATAGAACAAGAAACTCAAAACAAAAATATTTAAACAGAAACCCGCCCCAAAATCTTAATCTTTGGATCCATCCTCACCTCAACCCACCAGCCCCGCGTAACAGTCCGACGAGCAAACTCCCGACCAGCTCTCCAAACCCGGGCACCATCTTCACCAACAAACTTTGTGAGAACCCGCTCCTCAACTGCACCCACGGCCTGTTCACCAGGCCGAACGATCCTCAGACCCGCGAACCCCTCGATGACATCCACGTCTTCCCAATGATCTGGTCCAGAGAGAGACCGGACCTTCGATTCCTCTTCCCCCGGTTCGATGAGGAGATAGTCGAACTGGGTCCAGAAGGAAGACGTGGATTTGAGGGTTTCGTTTTCAGTTTTGTCGTATGTCCAGGTGGGAGTTGAGTTGTCTGGTGAATTGGGCATTTCAAGGAAACGGGTGACGCCTGTTTGGCACGCGAGGTTGCCTAGGTGGACGGAGATGATGGGTTTTGTGCTGTGGGCGTGACTGTGGAGAGATTGGAGGGCGTGTGCGCCTGGGTAGTTTGCGGAGGAGGCGGGGAGCAGGATGAAAGTTGAGCAGAGGAATGAGGTGAGGGTGGATAGGATCATGGCCAGGGAGAGCAGCCGGTAGAGGAGGGATTTGGTCCGGTGCGTCCAGATGTAGGACGCTCCCAGGGCGGAGGCGGCGGTTAGTGGGGGGATAGCGTAGACAATGAAACGCCATTCCTTGTGAGGTTGGATGCTGTAGATGGCTATGAAGGTAAGTGATGGGATGAGCAGGTATGCTGCTGCAGATCGGGTTGATGGCTGGAAGAGAGCGAACGGGAGCCCGACTAGATAGACCAGAGGGTTGAGTAGGAGGCGAGGGATGGCGTTGGTGAAGTAGAAGTGCCATGGATGTGTGCCCCAGGCAGATGATTGGCCGTGGATGACGTTGAATATGAAAGCTTCTAGCTCTGGCCATAGGGGATACTTTTGCCAGAAGTAGGAATCCACGAGTACGGTCGACCCTAAGCCGAGGAGCAGGCCTAGTAGCCCGGCTGGGATTATCTCCCGCTGGATGCCGATGTGTCCTGTAAGGAAAAGAAAGATGGTGTTTGTGGCAAGGAAGAGAGCCAGCTCCGAACGGAAGATAATACCGGCTATGGTCAACAGGCATAGGGATAAACGACACCGGTTTCTATACGTCTTCGGGGCTGCTAACTGGGAATGGTCCTGGAGAAGGTACCGCAGCGCTAGGGTGGATAACCCGAAAGCGAACATGTTGGACAGTGTCCGCGATGCATAGTAAAGCACATGGAATTGGCTTGCCTGATAGAGCAGGTACCAGATCGCTGTAGTCTTCCCGAAAGCTCGTCGCAGTCCAAATGCGAAGGAGAGCAAAGACAGAGCATTGAACAGGCCCAGAATAGCTCGTGCTGAATTTACAGCATTAGTGAGAGCGTTACAGAGCGGCTATACGAAGGCTTTCCTACCGAGTAGTTGCCGGTCAATCGTATCATTCAACCAGATGAATGGCTGCGATAATGCAGACAGGACAGCAGCTCCGACGAATGTCCGAGGCACAGCACCGGGAAAGGTGAAATGATCATATTTGGCGCGTAGAGTCTCGGCAACATTTTGAGTTGGGATGCCATAGGAGAGAATGTCATGAATGGCTTGCACATGGAAAGACTCCTCTACCTTGGTGTAGGGAGCCAGGTAAAGGTGGAGGAGTATGAGCGCTGGGATGGCGCCAAGAAGCAGTATGAAGGCTGGGCAGAGCAGTGGCAATTAGCAATTAGCAATTATACTGATGGAGTTAAAGACAAACCCTACCAGCATCAGCTTTCCCCATTGTGCCTCCGGTGGAGTTGACGGTGGTTTACTAGGTAGTAGAAGCATACGTAGACCGATCACGCAGGCGGCAGAATCCCTGGGTCACATTTTCCGGAGTGCCTCAGGTGCTTCACGACACCCCATCCAGGTGGTATCACCAAGACTGATCTACAATATCTACTACGGCAGGCACAATTTTCAGCGCTTTCCAAAAGTTTAAAGGCCCTACTTGGTCGAGTTACTGCTACGAGATCATACAAGCGATCTCAGATGTGGTTCAGTACTATGACTAAGCATTTGTTCCTAGTCAACTACTAACTAACTATAGTTACGAACTAGTTATACATAGCATGAAAGTCGTATAGTTGAACATGCGGTAGATCGAAGACTAGACCGCCTGACTTTTAGCTATCTCTTTGAGGAGCCTATTTCCAGCGGTATACGATTGACATATACCCAGTTCAGCAAGTGTTTCAACCACGTGTCGCTTCACCCCCGAGTCCTGGAGAGAGACACGGAGTATCGACGCCATAGAATTGGATGTGTATGGGGATTCTGAATGACAGACAACGTGTGTGATATATAACTATTTCTCTGACGAACCCTTCCCTAGGTTACTACTACCTCTAACCTCCCAAAGACTGTGTGCTTCACCTCAAAGTGACTACTCGCATTCTACTTTGTATGGAATCGGGCAACATAGTCTGTACTTAAGAGAATGAATGGAAAGAAGCATCAACTAATGTAATTGTGCTTGTTTGAAGATGGAGCCAGTATGTCTTGTAGTATCAGAACCAACAGAAGCAAGAAGACCTTCACAATGAAGCAACAGACCCAGCAAACATCATTCACCTACAGTATCCAAGCCCAAACCACTTAACTCTAACAATAATAGTACAAAAAAGCTAAGAAAGTGGCCCCAACTCAAGCCTCCCAACCAACCACATCAACGCAGTCTTGGCTCTCCACGTCCCGTGTCCGCGGACCATTTATCGTTATCGACCGACCAAGAACACCTCTCTCACTTTCTCCAACCCAACTCCGCACCAACAACACACCAACACCACCGTCCAAAATGTTCCTCTTCGGCCTCGGACGCCTCGTCTACGTCGCCGTCCTAATAACAAACGCAATCGCAATCCTAAGCGAAGACCGCTTCCTCGCCAGAAGTACGTCGAGTCGATAAAACCTCGCCCTCCCCCCTCACAAGCAAAAGCGAAACGCCCAGCTAACCAAATAACCTCTACACAGTCGGATGGGGTCGCAGTCAAGCCGACCCTGCCTTCGGCACATCACACGATAGTACCAGCGTCAAGGCGAAAACGGTCGATCTGATCGCTAGTGTGCGGACTGTTATGCGAAGTATGTTGTGGATATCCTACCTACCTACCTACCTATCTACCCGCCTGGCTCGGCTGAGATGAAGAGCTCGGGGCCATCTCTATATACCTGTTCTGAGATTAAGCGCTAATGATTGGTCTGCGCGCTAGTACCCCTTATCGTGATAAATACTATAATCATCATATATTCGATTATTCTCGGTTGAGCGATCGTGTTGCTTTGTTTTGGTTCCTGCGGAGTTTTTTCTTTGATTGAGTCTATCGACCGGACTTCCTGCCAGCTGGAAATGCATTGCTTTGTTGCAACGCCCCATATCTTCGAACCTATCTGAATAACAAGTGAGCGTTTGACTTCGCTGTCAGATTTATTGCCGAGAGAAACGACGCACGAGTGTCGATCTAAGAGTCACATGCAGAGAAGCATATGCGGGCTTTAGGTAGCTGGGCGATGGAGATTGCGGCGGACTACACTCGAGAATGGGGCTGGTTCTGTTCCTGATTGGCTGGGATGGGACGTCTGCGGCCTGGAAGTGGTGTTCTCTCGTTGCAATGTGACTATATGAGCAAATGGTTGTTTCTATAAAATATTTCCTCACTTCTTTTTCTGGGGTTTATTCATGTGAGAACATGACTTGCCTGAAAAAGCTTCAAATGATACACTACATATATGTACACCTGAATTCACTATGTACAAGGTTCACGCAGCGACTTGAAGGAGAATATGCCACTAGTTTACACTGAGATTCCTGCATCGTGCTGTGCAACGCTGTCTATTTGTGTGGACACCCCCCTGGAGTAATTGAACACGATATACATGGCGAAAGGATGGACATGTAGCCCATCCGACCTACAGTACAGTGAAATGCTCTGCTGTTCTTTTTTTTCAAAATTTGCACACCGTTCCCCTAACCTGAACAGACCTGAACCCCTTGCCATAGATTGCCGGCTCATATGAAAATCAATAGAAAACAGAAATATACTCGCCAAACGCCTCATTTGCCCAGCTATGTGACCCAGGCACGGGTATCACAAAGTTGATGAATCGAAAATATAGAGTGGTGGCTAAAGCAACAAGCAAATGAAATGCATCGTATGCGAATATAAGCAAAAACGCGCGGAGAAGTAAGACGTAACCGGTTTCTATGGCATCCGTGCCATAAGATGCGCGGAACTGTGAAATACGCCGCTGGATGATCCATACAACCGGTATGAAGATAAAGGTGATGATACATCGAAATATGTACGGAAAATGCGCATTCTATGTGCAGAAAATTATCGCCGATACTGGTCGAGTTACCGGGACGAGAGGAAGCTCACGAAAGAATGCTAAATGACTTCTTCTTGAGGCTGAAACTCCTCCATTTTCCATGGTGTCCACTTCTGTCGTGTTTAGGGTCTTTGAGCGTATCCCGCTCTTCATCCAGTCCTGTATGCCTAGTGTGTAAGCCATGAGAAGCCGGGGGCTGGCCGTTGGGTAGTTTTTGCTGTGATTCGGAGGCCCCATTTCTTGACGGCGGGTGTTCCGCAATAGATGTTGGTGTGGCCGAATGACCGGAGGACGGAACTCGATTCTCTTTATCTTTGCCGAGCCGATGGCTGAAGCTCTTGCTACCGCGCTTCAGACGGCTCAAACCACCGCTTAGCTTCTTGGGGTCATCAGGGGAATTCCGGCGATCCTCATCGGCCTTGGACACTTTGCTCGCCTCGAGCGCAGCTCTGATTTCAGCATCCTCTCGTCGCTGTTCTCTGATTCTCGCTTCCTGTTCCTTCCGGCGCTGTTTCTCTTTTTCTTTTTCGTTTGCTTTTCGCTCCTTTTCCTCTTTGGCCCGTTCCTTTTTGAAATGAGAATCACTCTTCTTCGGGCTGAGAGGCAGAGAATGCGTGTCCGGTATGGGAGGAACAGGCGGGATGGTAGATGCAGTAGTCGAAGGATCTACGAAACCGCTTTCAGAGTCTGTATGTTCCGGGTGAGGGAACAAAGGAGGCGCAGTAGGGGCCCGTTGGAGATTGCTGAATCGGGCAGGTTCGCTGGTTGAAGGTATCTGAGATGCACTGTGAACATGGGCCAACCCTGGAGATAGGGGATAACCATTCTGTTTTAAGGTTGAGTCGTTCATATCAGCGAGGTTTGTGTTTAAGTCCATGTTTTCTTGCTCTTGTTCTTTCATAACCGCCTCGAGTGTGGTCTCTTGATAGAATAGGACGTAGGCGCAGGCGAGACCAGGCCGGTCGCCGAAGAAATTACGGACATAGTTCTTGTCCACAGGCTCTACCATCTCATCGTCAAACAGCAACCATCCCCGATCCTGTGTTTTAATAATGGCGACATAGTGTCCATGATATGGCCCGCCACCAATATGCACCACCACCGCATATAGCTCGTACAAACGATCTGGGTCCTCCGCATCGTCTGTCGTGTTGAAAAGGCGGAGATGATAGGGATATACAACTCTATGGAATAGCTTTTGAAGTCGTTGCAGGTCTTCGGTATATTTGAATCGTTTGAGATGCAGGGCCAGAATCCGAGGCAGGCGCTTGATTTTCATCCTCTTTTCAGCCTCTTGAAGACCACCGCAGTTATCGCAGTGGAACTTGTTTCTTTCGCAAAGCATCTCCTCCGCTGAGAACTTTCTCAAACATGACGTAACGGACGAGTGCTGTTCAAGATCTACCGACAGGTCCAAGAAAACTTCGTCGCGTTGCGAAACCTTCTCGCAAGTTAAACACTGTGTTTCCGATGTCAAAGTCCCTTCAAATAATTCATGCACCCAGCGAGTAGTGTTGGGTGTTTTCGAGCCAGAGCTTCCCGATATCTCAGTCAAGTCGGTGCCTTCCGCTGCAGGAAGAGTCTTCTCTGGTTCAGGTTGTTTAGATGCCTCTGCCTCCACATTCGCAACAACTTCATTGAGAAGTAGGTTCAGGAATTCATGGGCGTCTTGGTGCATGGCAGTCCGAAACATTTCGTGTTCGCGTCGGAGAACATCCAGGAAGTGCTGTGGTCGGATAATACCTATCCGCGATTGGCTTGCAACAACAGACTCGAATAAGTCTTTCAATGACGTAAAGAGTGACTCTGACATTCCATAGCTGGCTGCGTTGTTCGTAGTCTCCAAGAGTGGCAGCGTTTGTAATGCCATTTTCTTTTTGTATTCAGGTGAGTCTTTATCCTCTGGTTTTTGCGGTTGGTTCGGAGGCGCTCCAGGGCGCTGAGCATTAGCAGCCTTCTGTTTCTCGGCCAGCGCCTCGGCTTCCAAGTTAGCGGCGAAGTTTTGATAGCGAAGAGTGTTTGCCAGCGCTGCTTCCAGACTCTCTATAGGTGTTCGGGTCGGGTAATTAACGACAGCCTCCCGAAAAGGAACGGAATAATATAGGCACTGTAGGATCGAATTACAATAGCTAGCGAGATGAACGTCAGTAATATGCTCCGCTTCGCACTTCCGAACTGCAAGCTGCCCGAGATCAGGCACACATCGACTTACCAGGTGTTACCGTACTAAAAATAGAAGATAGCATTAGCATCGTAATACATAGCATTTCAAGAACCGCGACAGCCAGAGACTCACATTTTCCATCCCGAAAAACTTGTCACTCCCATCCTCGCGAATCGCACCCATATCCTGGAGCATCTTCTCTAAAGGGGTCACCGGGGGCACTATTGGTTCTTTCTTTACGGGAGTCACCCCAACCGAGGGTGTGGGAGATCCCTGGACACATCGAGAATTAGCATTTAGTTGTCGCAGGCAGATAGGAACGTGTTTGATAGAGCCTTTCTCTTTCCTCTTCTTGTCTCTCTCTCTCTGTTACTTTTTGTTCTTCTTTCTTTCCTTTCTTGCTTTCCTTGGTATGTCCTTTATGATACCGTAGAGAAGAGACCATATCACGATGGCGAAACGAGGTAAAGGCCGGGAGGCAAACGAAACCACTCACCACATCTCTGCGTAAACTCCTTAGAAATGACCCCATAATTGTCACGAAAGATCTTGACCCGCGATTTCAAGCCTCATCTGACGGTTTTGAAGCGAAGCCGACAGCAGGGCCGCTGGGGGGGCCGAACAGGCGTCGGGTAGGCAACGCGCAAAAGAACGGATGATGCGACAAGCGGACCGGTGAGCGGCGAGGAGGGGAAAAGGACAATTGGAGTGAAATTGGTAGATCGGATGATAACCACTACTTGAGATGACAAGGAACGGCGTGAGGCATAAGGTTTTGAAGGTCCCAGAGCCGAAGGAAGAGAAAGAAGCGCTGGAGGGTGTGAACGAGGAATGGGGTGGAATGTGAACGGGCGGCGGAATCGAGAGCTGTGGGGGCACCCCGTAAAGTACGCAGGGGAAATTCAGGCTAAGTTGGAACCTTAACAAGCGAGCAAAGAAGGAGGTCGGTCAATGGATCTAGGTGCTATAAGTCTAGAAAGTGAGAACCAAATGACTCTGTAAGGGGAAGGCGAGAGAGTAAGAGAGAGAGGAGGAGAGACAGACACGAATGGGGGGGGCTGTGGAAAGAGGAGAGAGAGAGAGAGAGAGAGAGAGAGATGAATGGGTCGGATATTGAGAATGGTAACTCAGATCGGTAGTGACGGAGTTAAAGAGCGAACGATAGATTACTGTTCAGCTTATGACGGATGGGTGCGCGGGCCCCAAGCCATTTGGGGCGACTTCGACGGGCGGACGTGTGGATTGGCGGTTGGGGAAAAATGAGGGCGGGGGATCTTGAGGGACAAATCCAAACTCAATCTTTCTCAATTCTTAATAATAGCAATAATCAGTGAGAGTGTTGTTACTATTTCCGATCAGAATTCATAGCCATTGTCCATCACAACTGCACATTTCCATTATGGGAGGGAGTCCGCAACTCTGCTTTTCATACTAGTATTGGGTTCGGTACCTGAAAGTTCCTGTGCTGGAGACTTGTACGATGTATCGGAGTCGGTATTACTGGATGTATGGGGGCTTTGTCCGTACCGGTCGGCGGTATGGATGTATGTACCAGATATCTATCGGGAGGAACCAGTCATCTATGTATGCTGTTCCGGTTATCGATGCCTCTAGACTCATATCCAGAAAAATTCTGCAAAGGAACAAAGAGTCTGCTCTTGACCCTGTCTGCAACAGGAAGGAACAACTTCCTTGTTGCTATGACCCCGTCACTAATGTATGTAGGATGTCTACACCCCCGACCCTCCTCCACTACCCCATCAGCAGGAGAGTTTTCTAGAACCACAGGGGCCTTGAATCAGTCATGGGTCCAGTGTACCCTTCCCGAAATAGGATTTGTGATGGGGCAGAATCCGCCATTTTTCGCCGGCAAAGTAAAGTTCACCTTCGTTGAAGCCATGCGGCATTTTCAAACGCAAAATCCCAAACTCAATGAACAAGTGAAAATCGCGTGAAAAGAACAGCTGGCCATCCCTTCGAGAAAGCACGTACTGTGCCACTAATAATAATGACTCGCATTATTACTGTCGCCAGGGTTGCATCGACAAGGCTCGGAGGGTTGAGTACCAGGAATCTTATTCGTCACCAGCCCTTTGGCGATGGCTTGGCTCTCTACCTTACGACGTCTGCGGTTCTGCTCTCTGCCTTGTACCACCACGCAGGCTTGGGGGACCGAATCGGCCGAAGGGTGCAAATGTCATGCTCTCTGTCAGCCCCCATGGGTTGATCTTTTGTAGTGCGACTTGTAAGGCCTCTCCACTGGTGTGTAATCGGATATAGTTCCTAGCGGAGGTGCTGTATGGTCCATGTAAAATCCTAGTGAGAAAACGGGGGATAATTGTGCGATATTAAGCTGCCTCACCACAGTGGGGGGACGGGCCAGTGATGGCAGCGCTTTGTTCCTGGGCACCTCCACTAAGAAACCCAGGAACGGAAATAAGATCCCAGAACGTACCTAGACTTATGTTTATTTCCGATTTGGCTTGGCTTAGTAGTTTGACGGCGATGAACATTGCAAATCTGAACCAATCTGGTTGTAATCTGGTTACTGCCTCTTTATACATTACAGAACCAGGCGAACACACTCCCACGCGATACATCGGTAAACATGTGGTATGTATTATGGAATCACACTACCGCAGAACCACGTGGAAACAGCAGCCATGATAAGAATGTATACTACCAACCAATCGTATAATTTATCGAGCCCCACCTTTCTCCTCACCCCAACATTTGCGATACTAGCGTCATACCGAGTGGATTCCGGGCTGTATTCGTTTCCAGACTTTCCGTCGCATTTCCGGTTACGGTCAAGATAATGCGCTGCCTATTCTGGTGAACCGTTGGATTTTCTTTTTGGTGCGCTATCAAATGACATGGAGTGACGCAGGGGAGTCAGATTGCGAACAAGACAAACAATACCACACATGGATGGAATGGACGACATCATACCGTTACAGTGGTAGAAGTAAGACGCCACAACATCCCGTTCAGTTCCCAATCATTGCTAACCTGCCCAGGAAATTCGTGTGGCTGACCCTAACCAGGCAACATCATACCGAATGGAAGAACACTAGCACTGACCAATATGCGACAGCGACAAATTAGATTGACTGGTACCCGGAGACCAGCCTCAAGGTTCATTGGACCAATCCACCCCTGAGCTCTCAACCAAAACAGCCATGGGCGTTTAAACGGTGCCCTCGCGGCTTGTCCCCTCACGAGACATACGCCGTGTGGGCTGACGGCTGCTCCTAATGGTCGGAGGCGCTGCCGTGGGGGTGTGGGAGGACAGTGACAGAACAGCCACCTCGCAATGAACCGCTTGATCTTAATTCCAACAACCGTCTATCTGCAATGAGAGCTTAACTGGTGAGAAGCTCTGCCAATATATTTGCTTAGTTTATGTCGACAAAGTATAGATAGTCGAGCACTTACTCTGGAGTACTTTTCCCGTGCAACTCCATGCATCCGGATAAGCCCCCTTTTGGGCATGTATATTAGAAATATATATATCTGAGCAGACAACCTGCTGGTGGCAGATGACAAGGTCAATAGTCTGATCGATTGCGGCACATTGACGTTCTCCGCTATATTACGATGTCAAAGCTTATTGATCGCTTATCTTACGTAGCATTTCCACGTAATGCTCTCCCTCATCTACTAACTTACCTCGTCCGTTTTTGGCTCGACGATGCCGCCGGATTTTGTTCGTCCGATGGCTTGACCCAGGTTTACATAGGAGACATCCCGCCTAAATTTGGTTTCCCCAGTTCTGTAACCACGGATTAACTGGGGAAATATAGTTTATCGCATTGAAGCACGTTGACCCTCGGCTAGGACCGGTTACAACCTCTCTAAGGCGCCAATGTAGATAACCTGAGAAGTATAAGGAATTGATTTCCGCTGATTTGGGTAGCTATGCAGAGACGGCCACTAGGAATATAGTGCCGTTTCATAGAGAAAACTCATACAAAAGCCCTTGTGAATCCACAAAAGGCTTCAAATAATAAAGGATCCAAGAAATAAAGAAATGGTATAGTCAACCAGCTTGCGAGTGTGTTACACGCCGACAGCCAAGAAAATGTCATAAATAAAGATTCAGTGGTCCCGTTTACAACATGGCAAGCATATGAAAGCCTCAAGTGGTTCTCATTGGAAATCTAAACAATCTATAAAGCAAAATCAACGCCGACTACAATGGTTCACCGGATATATATAATGCATAATCCACGTTTTACAGGTCATCCATAGCACATTACCACGCACCCACAATACCAGCGATCGGAATATCAATACCAGTGGTGTAGGAGCTCGAGTCGCTGAGGAGGTACACGTACGCTCCACCAAGCTCCCGTGGGTCGGCCAGACGAGGCATACCACCGTAGTATTGCATCTTAAGATCCCAGTCCGGAGACTTCTCAACGTAGTATGTCATTGCAGTTCGAACGAACCCGGGAGAAATGCTGTTGACACGGATGCCATGTTGGCTCCATTCCATGGCCAGAGTGTGACACATATTTCGAACTGCGGCTTTGGTCGCACCGTACGGGGCAGAAGGAGCAGCCTGAAAAGAAAGGTTAGTGATGTCCCTCATCGAAGCGACTAGGCCGAGCTGAACGCACCCTATTTGGTCGATAAGAAGTCATACTGGAGGTCATGACAATAGACCCCTTGATCCCAAGTTCGATAAATTTGCGTGCGACGATTTGAGCACAGAAGTATGCACCAAAAACCTGGTGCCGTTAGCCTATCCTCGTATACAAGTCACAGGCGACCACTCACATTGAGATTGAAGAGTTTATCCAGTTGATCACGGTCAAACTTGAGCGCAGGCTGGTGCTTGGTCATTCCAGCATTGGCCACCAAGCCATCGATCCGACCCGTGTCCTTAACCACTTGGTTGATGGCATTCTCAATACTTTCTTCGCTCGTCACATCGGTTTGAATATAGCGAAAGTTGTTGTATCTCTTCTGAAGTTCTGCAAATTCCTCCCCAGGCTCCATCAAGTCGAGGGAGTATACGAACTTGGCCGAGTTCGCGAGACAGACCTCCGCGATTCCCAGACCGATTCCGCGGTTGGCACCCGTAATGGCGACTACTTTATCCGCCAGGGTAATCTGCCAACTGAAGTCCGAAGAAGGCATTGTGCTGAGATATGGCTCTGCTTCAGGCTTTGACGCGGCTGGTGCAGGTGCAGGTGCAGCTGGAACATTCTCGGTCGCGGCAGGGGGCATGATGGTAATGGTGATGATGACCTGGAGGAAATGAGAGCGAGGAAAGATCGGCTTTAGGGAGAACGAACAAATCTGTGAATGAGGAAACAGATAGAGATGCCAATTCCTTCAATATTTAAATGGAAATAGGGAGGGGATGTGAACTGTCGATGATTCCTAGCGACGTCAGATCTCTCGGCCTTGCCCCGAGTGTGGGATGAGCACTGCATCATAGCTCTTGACTCGGCTCGAGGCATCTCGGGTCGTGGAGTATTCCATGATAGCATTGAATTGATCAAGACTACTTGTTTGACGTCATGGGACAAATTGGCCATGAATGCAGGAGCTTTTGCCGCCTGCCGTCTATCAAAACGGGCGGATATGAGCATATCCTGAGGCATTCCCGAGGTGGGTCCCATCTGCCTCGACGCGAGGCAGATCGCATCGGATAGAACCACCAAACCCTTTTCAGGTTTCAAATCATGAACAAAGTTTGCGGGGAAGCCGTACCGATTTTGCGGAGGTGGATTCAGGTCTCGCTTTAGACTCTTAGAGCCATCACGGTTTGATTGTTCCCGAGGGCACAGACTATCGTGGGGAAACATGTCGTATTCCCATGGGCTCGCCGATGGCCTGACAGCGGCACTGTGCTACCGCTGGGTTGGCCTGGTTATGCGACGTCTAAAACTAGAGGGAGGTATAAATATCCGTTGATGCATTTCGCTGACTGCCTAGTCCAATTCCAGGGGCATAGAAAGCCAGAAAAATTCATTGGTTGTGTTGCCTTCTGTTCATCATTTCTCTGATTTCTTCACGCTCAGGGTAGTCCGTGCGATACAACTTCTCAATGGCAGGCCATCTGGAAGTGGAGGGCAAGGAAGACCTTACCTCGATGGAAATCGAGAATGTTGGCGAAGAGACTGTGCCACCATGCTCACCCGAGGAAGAGGCCGCCCTTGTGCGAAAAGTTGATCTGATGCTCCTGCCTACAATGTGGATCATGTACCTCCTATCGTACATGGACCGAACAAAGTATGTTGGCGCTGTACCCTCCTCAGACCTCAAGGGTAAAAGATATTGCACTAATACCCATTTGCACATAGCATCGGAAATGCAAAAATCTCAGGGATGCAGGAAGACCTTAACCTGACATCAGACCAATATTCGATTTGTCTGGTCGTCTTTTTCATTGGATACGTTGTCCTCGAGGTTCCTAGCAAGTAAGCAGCTATACATTGTCTCAGATGATCTTTATGCTAATCCACTATCATCTCTGTAGCCTCATACTCAGTCGAACACGGCCCTCTTTGTTCCTTCCCGGAATTATGGTGGTGTGGGGGACGTTGACATGTGTCATGGGTGTCGTGAAAGATTTCAAACACCTCGTTGTGTTGCGGGCACTGATAGGTATGGATATCATGACTATTCAATGGAGCGCCTTGACATATACTCACCACAACAGGTTGCGTTGAGTCCGGTTTTGCACCAGGCATCCTTCTTGTCATCTCATCCTGGTACAAGAAGACCGAACAATCGAAGCGATTTGGTGTCTATATCTCTGCTGCTGTGTTGTCCGGTGCGTTTGGTGGATTAATAGCTGCCGGTATTGTCGGTGGCCTAGAAGGCGCGCACGGCATTAGAGGATGGCGATGGCTGTTTATTGTTGAGGGAGCTGTTACTGTAGGGTTCGCATTAATAAGTCTTTTTATACTGCCTGATTTTCCCGCCACAACCAAGCGTCTATCAGAAAGAGAGCGATACGTCGCCATTGCAAGATTGGAATCAGATAACGTCACAGCTATGACGGAGGATGGTGGACGATTGAGTTCATGGCAGGCTATCCTGGGATCAGTGAAGGACTGGCGGACATGGATGTTTGTTATTGGATACATGGTAATTGGATATCCCCTCTCGACTATCCCGCACCATACTGACAGATCTTCAGGTCATTGTTGGTGCAAGCACGCTTTCTTACTTCTACCCGACTCTGGTCAAAGGTCTTTTCGGCGACGCATCCACCACGAGAATCAATTTCCTCACAATCCCCATCTATGCAGTGGCATTTGTCTGCACTGGTATCACGGCATACTTCAGTGATAAGATTCCTTTGTGGCGTGGTGTTGTCATTGCTGCCTGGCTGGCATTCTCCCTCGCATGCTCGATCGCTGTCTGTGCGGTATACAACTATAGTGCTCGATATGCTCTCCTTGTCCTCATGGCAGCCGGGTTGTGGGCAACCAATGGAGGTACACTTGCCTATGCCTCCTCGGCCTTCGCGGACATGCAGCCGCAGGTTAGAGGTGTCAGCCTAGCGCTGGTGAACGCGCTAGGGAACCTAGCCCAGATCTATGGTTCCGTATGTATTCATCGCCCACCAATCCACATGATAAGCTATGCTAACACTATATCAGTATCTGTTTCCAGACTCGGATGGCCCGAAATATATTATGGGTTTCGCTGTGATCTCAGCGATGTTGGCAGTCGGAGTGATTGTCTTCCTGATCCTGCACGTTTGGATTCGTCGTAAAGCCAAATCGACCGCGAGGCAGTAGAATTTGGATATTGATTGCAGAGGTTGCGCATGATTGTATCTTAAGATACGAACACAAGGTCAATCAACTGGCGCGTGTTAAACACTACCGGCGACAATGGTAGCTGTCTCTTGATACGAATAACGAACAAGTGTATATATAGATATGATGAGTTCCTGATGAATGTATACCATAGTAATAGGTAATACACCACATGTGATCCAGAACTGTACTGTGCTGCGGACTTATTACATTAGCTGGAAGGGAATGTGCTTGAGAGCACAAAAGAGTGTGGCTCCTCCTGGCCGCCAACTGGAGTTCATGGAAAACGCAAACGGGAAGACTCTTTGAAAGGTCTGGTGACTGCTGCAGAATTCCCTTGCTCTTCCCTGATTAATGGTCGAGGTCTGGTCATACCATTCAGAAGTTGGATTAATAGCACGTACGCCAAAAAGCAAACTCATCTAGCAAACGCAGAGAGCTCATCTTTCTGATATTCAGCCTCAAGCTCTCTTGTTAAGGAGTCTGCAGGCCAGCGAATTCGTCGTTGACACTTATCTAGGAGATCAAGCAATGCAGCTCGTTCATGGGGAGTATGGACACCGAGTCCCGCTGAAACCAGGTTAGAGATAAACACATAGCAAGCCATTTCGCGGGGAAATTTACCTCCATATAAACACTGAAGTGAGATACAAAAAGCCATGTCATCATTTTCGTCATTCATGCGAGCAATTCCACAAATAGTGCGGAGAGAAGATGTAAGAAGTTTCTGCGCAGCTCGATAGTCTTGCAGTCCGCCAATGGAGGGCCGGTGTAGAATGACCATGATCCTGGCTAGGCTATGAAGCTGCAAAGCAGCTGCACAAGACGGCGGATTGACCCAGATTGGGGGAAAGACATCGGTGCTTGAAGGAACTGGGAGTGGTGTGAATTCCCGTGGAAGACAGTCTTGCCATTCTTGTAACATATAGAGTAACTCGCTCCCTCGTTCCAAGCGTTGCTCCAAGTCAGTCGATTCCGACTCCTCTCGTGAAGCGTAGTTGACACACTGTGCGAGCAGGTAGGTTGCACGGGTCGTTAGTTCTGGTATGGTGAGGACTGAAACATGCTTTTTGGGCCTCCAAAAACTGAAGACTCGGCGCCGCTCGCGCATGGCTACCCAGACATCCTGTCTAAGCCAGGCCCACCACACAGCTTGACGGAGGCCCCCGCATTCGCCATCATTGTTTTGATATCGCTGTATCCAGAATACCCCCTTGAGATGTCGTTCCCAGTCTCGGTTGGAGCCATCAATCATCTCATAGGTACTAATCAAGAGCGCCGTGGCAATTAACTCTTGGCTTCCAGCATATGATTGATAGCGCATAGCCTTGTTCAGGTAATGCAGGGTTTCATAGTAATAGCGAACGGCGAGGTTCCGATCAACTGAATACGAAGGCTCAGAATCGCGACAATCCCCAGGGGTTTCCATGATAAGCGTGAAATGTCTCGCCGATAACGCTAATAACGCCTTCATCAGACCGGTGTTTCTCAGAGCTAGATGAGGAACGACAGAACAGAACTGCTGGGATGAATCAAAAAAGTCCAACCAGCCGCTGAATGTCTGCACAAAGTGAGTAAATAGCCGGAACTCCTGTTCCGATAGCTGAATGGGACCCGATGTGCTCCACGAAGATGGCACATCCGGAAGAGCATGTGACGGCTCATCAACCGCTGCCAACGGAACTTTCTTTCCTAATTCTGGGTCATGCTGAAATGATGCCGCCTGAAAGCTTTCCCGTTCTCTCAGATTTCGTGGCTCAAAGGCCGGACTTTGAGCTGAGCTTATGGAAGCTTCTTCTCCTGTTGGCAATGGGAATCTTTGCTGAGGGGATAGCAAAAACTCCCTGTCTGCATTTGCCGCATCCTGAGCCAGAAGCTCAAACCAGCTCAGGGGTGCCACCCTCGACGAGGTCGCCGATGACTCCGTCCCAGGTGAAGGGACATATTCACGAAGAGGAGACGACACTGATCTGGTCGAAATCTGACGGTGATTGGCTCTATTGGGGGCTAATGTTTGATTATAATTGCTTGGTTGTATTGGGTGTTCTTGGTGGCATGCATCCACTAGCACTTGCAGGGGTTCATGAATTGGTGCTTGGGAACTTATCACCGTGGGGATATCCTGACTTGGGGGTGTGCTTATAGACGCGTGAGAGGGAGTAATATTGGCATCTCCATAGATGCAGGGCCGTTGACCTTTTGCGCATGGTCCACATTGTGGGCGGATCTTTGACGATAAGCGATCTTTTTCACTTGCACAGAGGATTTCAAGTGGACTGATCAACTTACTTCGTCACATTTGACGTGGCGACGCTTGCAGATTAAGCTACGGATGATCAGCACTCTTCGCAAAACAACAGACACAGAAAGAAAAATGAAAAAAATTCCCTGATACTGACCAGCCCGTGTTAGTCCGCAAGCCTCGACCGCGAGATTTGCGTGGTTTTCGGATGCCACTCTGCGGGCCATTGTTCGGCATGGTGGAGAAAGGCTCAACAGAAAAGTATGTGACAGCCGATATCAACTAATGCAAGTATGTTCGACTTTGCTGGAAGGTCGTGTCGGGGTTGGAGCACGGGCCGAGACTGCGGGGAGCCACGCGGAAGCAGGGAACAAGTTGGCTCTGGCCCGGATTTCTTGGCAATTTTGGTTAACCACGGTGACGGGCAAGATACGTGGAAATAAAGGCCCTTGATTAAATTGGCAATAATATGAGTGTGACCCTAACCATAGTTAGAGAATCTTTGTCCGTTTCAATTTCCGAACCACGCCGAGCTGTAAGCCCCTCTTGCCCCCGGCCGGCGCTTGGAGATACCGCATTAGTCATAAGTACGAGCCTGCCTCGAGACGAGCATCTTTCATCATGAGCTCGAGCTCAATTAAAGAACATGAGAAAACCCCATGTTGATAGTGTTGCTTTGACACACAAGAACAATTCAGTGATCATCTATAACCCCGCTTTACAATGACTCGGCGTGCAGCAAACAAGACCCTGCAAATCCTGGATGCAGCGGAAAAAGGCCAATATGGCGTTCTGGCAGCAATTGCGTAAGTGAGAGTGCTCGCAACTCCGGAAGAATACAGGGTAATGGAAGTTTAGTTATAACGTCGAACATATCACTGCATTTGTCCGAGCAGCTGAAAACCGCAAGTCGCCGTTAATCATACAATTATTCCCTTCGGCGCTGACCCAAACACCGTCGCTTGTTCATGCAGCTGCAGCCGCAGCGAGAGCAGCCTCCGTTCCTATCTCACTTCATCTTGACCACGCACAAAACTATGATCAAATCAAAGAGATAGCGGACAGTCTACCGTTTGACTCGATAATGGTAGATATGAGTCATTATGAGAAGGAGGAAAACTTGGAAAGAACCGCAGCTTTGCGTGAATATTGTCACGCGAGAGGGATATCGACAGAGGCCGAGACGGGGCGAATCGAAGGTGGCGAAGATGGAATTATGGATACAGGTGACCTGGAAGGTATGGAGTTCAATGCAGAACTCAGTGTTTCTGATCTAACACTGCTTTGTACAGGAATCTTAACTAGTCCTGAAGATGTAGAAGACTTCATACGTGCAGGGGTTGACTATCTGGCTCCGAGCGTTGGCAACCTCCACGGTGATTATGGTCCCAAAGGACCTCAACCAGATATGGACCGGTAAGAATTGCCATGAACTGCACGCCGAACGTCGCTAAATTTCACAAATATGTTAGGCTTCGCGGAATTTTTAAAGCACTGGATGGGCGTTCCCGGTTGGTGTTACATGGAACTAACGACTTTTCCCCGGAGCTGTCGAGGGCGTGCATTCAAGCAGGTGTCACCAAGTTCAACGTCAACAAACTTGTTTTGGACCCGTGGTATGACTATATTAGGGCTAATATCACCAAGCCGATAACGCAGGTGATTGATGAGGGGATTGAGGTTCTTATACAGTCGATGGAGCGGTGGATGGACATAATGGGCAGCAGTGGAAAGGCAGAATAGAGAATACAATTGAAGAATTCTTCTCCCAATGTTAGTAATATAGTTTTGGCTATCCCAAGGCAAGCATAGCACAAGCGGTAGACTCATTAGTGGTAACCTGTGGGAGATTTCATACGGGATATCCATTGCGTAGTGCATTGCTGAGAGAGAAAAACTTGTATTGACTAAACCCAAGCTATAATTGCTAACTTGTACTCTGATTTAGAGCTGGTGCTCCGCAGACCGATGTTATTCGAGCTCACCCATGCTGTCGTCATCAACTGCCACATCATCCAGTAACGGCACAAAGCGGAAATCTACAAAGGTCACTGTGGGCCCTAGCGCTCCCCCAGACGGTCTTGTGCCATTACTCGCGCCGCTGGAGCCGTGTGTGTCGATTTCAATCATGAACTGAAGGCTTAAGACTCCTTGCCGGTCGCCTCGAATGCTTACTTTGTTAGCCACAGCCATAGCACGAGATGCCTTCTGTACAAGAGAGAATCGGTAATTTTGCTTGATGCGAGAACCCATTGAAGACGGTGGGCTGACGAGGAAGGTCTCGGTGACAGTCGGCGCAAGCTTGGCCCTCTTAGCCCGAGACCTGGACGTGCCATCATCTGTCAGCACCTTGCGAGACTGGGACGACGCCCCGTTGTTCGGGCCTTGTTCCTCTATTGAGAATTCTACAGAGGACTCGCTGAACGGACCACCAGAACCGGACAAGGCGAAGAAAGGTTCCTGATCCGCCGAGGCGGATATCTTTAACACATTGGGGTTAGTGGCACCTAGCTCCACAATGGCATTATGTAGCCAGGCAGAACGCATGATGACTTTCATTATGATGGCATCACGTTGAAGAGGGATATCGACTTCGCCGCCGTCGGGTTCGTAGGTTGTTAATTCACACGTGGTCTTGATCCCTGTCTCTGATAAAGTGATGCTCAAAGGGGAGCCGTTCTGGAAATACTGCAAGGTACATGAACGATCAAACAGCAATGCAGGCGTGGTGAAGGCGTTCGAGGACGAGGGATTCGACGGTTGGACACTAACTGCTTTGGTGGCCCCAGTGGCAGATGGATCATTTACACCAAAAATTTTCAGTGTCTCAAGGAGGGCAGAAAGCGACACGACGAAGCATGGATTGCAAGTAGGGTCTGGAGAATCATCATCGTCTCCCGAATCCCTAGACGTGTTGTTCGGCGCGGCTGGTGGGTTGAAGGTGTATGTGGTGAAAAGAGCTTTGTCGAGGAACGCGAGTGCCTGTATTACTCGGCCTTCCTCCACAGAGAAGCGAATCCCGTCTGGGGTAATAAGCACGGTAGCTTTTGGTACAAAGCTAATGCACTGTAGCAGAGTATAGAGATGATGAGCATTGCTGGAAACAGCAGAGAAGATGGGTTCCACGTCGGCCATGCTGGATGTACGAGATAGCGGAAAAGATCGAAAGCAAAGAACTCGGAAAAATTAGATTTAGAGAGAGTCTGCAGGGAGGAAGAGCTTCGACGTTTCTAATGGTATAATCCTTCTGCTTCTCTTTCAACTGGGTATATGGTACATTGAAAAGATCTGGAAGTCTTCCTAAACGTAGACCCCAACAGCGCAGATCATGTATACGGCCCCGAAGCTGGATGGTGGTATTAGCCATTGTCGGTCCCTTTGCGCAAGGCGCTCTTCTTACCCGAATGCCAATGACGCCGGAACGCCAAATGAAGCGATACTCAAGAAAGAACGGTCTGTTTAAACGTTAGATATGGACGAAGATATGTTGAATAGGGACACAAACTCAGTCCGAAAAGGCCAGTCAATATCAGTGCTGATATATGCGTCAGTGCGATCGATTAATGGCCATGTAGCGCAAACTTGTCTTACCAGAAAGCAAGAGGGTGAAGCCGACGGAGAACTGGCTATCTTTGGAAATCAGTGGAGTGTAAGGGCTCGCGGAGGCTGCCTCCCAAACTTCGTTCAACGACATGGGGATAGATTAATTTTAATAAAGCCCGGTAGATAGTGACTAGAGCAAATAAAGCATGAAACGAATGAATTGGAGACTACTGAAGCTTCTTGAAGCTCCCTTCGACCAGGTAGATAGTTATCTGGCATAATGGCGCCGGATCATTGTATTCCCGATACCGACCCCCCATATCGGCCAAACGTGGAGATCGCGCCGCTTGGGACTGAGGAGCTGACAAGCAAGCGTTATAGCCTCATTACTGGTACATCTGACGAGAATGGCATCGGAAAGTGAGTGGACAGTGTTGAACTGCGATCGCTCGAGATCTTTGATGCGTTTATTTACTGAACGAAGGTCCAGACAACAAACGGAAAGCTTCGGAGGAGGCCCTTTCCCCAGATTCACAGCAACAGAGTAAGAAAGCGCGTACCGATTCCCCGGAGAGGGAACCAAAGGTCTGTTTCATCGATACAGGAATGGTATCGGCGGAGTGTGCTGACGGTATTGTAAAAGTCTGAAGGTGGACCATTGGGAAAGCCGCCATTGAGGATCGTTCCTTTCCCGGAGAAGGTAGGCCGCCTTTTATGATCACTTACGTGGACAATGCTTATCATGGGCCTTTGATAGCCAGCCGTACTCGAAGAACGTCGAGGGGAGATCGAATTCCGTGTTGTTAATAATGATGGTTCGCGCGACAGCTTTGTCGTCCTCACTGGACTGAAGTGCATCTTTCAGAAGCAGCTCCCGAAGATGCCCAAAGACTACATTGCTCGGTTGGTCTACGATAGATCGCATTTGTCTATCGCTATTGTCAAACATCCGTTGGAAGTAGTAGGGTATGTGCACATGATCTTTCGGGGGGCTGGCACCCGCTCTTGCTAATGATGCGCAGAGGAATCACATACAGGCCTTTCAACAGTCGCACATTTGCGGAGATTGTCTTTTGTGCCATATCCTCTGATCAGCAGGTCAAGGGTTACGGTGCGCATTTGATGTCTCACTTGAAGGTAACCGGTCTCAACTCATTGCGATGCACACGGAATGCTAAGCGCTATACAGGATTATGTGAAGGCAACGTCGCCTATCATGCATTTTCTGACCTATGCAGATAACTACGCCATTGGATATTTTAAGAAGCAAGGGTTCACCAAGGAAATCACACTGGACAAGTCTATCTGGATGGGTTACATTAAGGATTATGAAGGAGGCACCATTATGCAATGTACGATGCTTCCAAAGATACGGTACCTTGAGATTGGTCGTATGCTTTTAAAGCAGAAAGAAGCAGTACACGCAAAGATCCGTGCCTTCAGCCGATCACATATTATACACGCCCCACCAAAGGAATGGAAAAATGGATCGTGTAAAATCGATCCATTAAGTATCCCGGCAATCAAGCAATCTGGATGGTCACCCGACATGGATGAATTAGCGCGTCAACCACGCCATGGGCCGAATTACAACCAACTGTTACATCTGCTGAATGATATGCAAAACCATAGTGCAGCCTGGCCATTTACGCAACCGGTCAATCGCGACGAGGTTCCCGATTATTATGAAGTGATCAAAGAGCCAATGGATCTGTCGACCATGGAAGAAAAACACGAGAAGGACATGTATCCGACGCCACAAGATTTCATCAAAGATGCCATGTTAATCTTTGACAATTGTCGACGATACAACAACGAGAACACCCCTTACGCAAAAAGTGCGAATAAACTGGAGAAATTTATGTGGCAACAGATTCGAAATATCCCCGAGTGGTCGGTAAGTATACCAGTGTAGCTCTGGCTTGGTGATTGCCCTGCGTTGCTAATCGTTGTCCTATAGCACTTGGCGGATGGCCACTAATCGATTGAATGATTGCATGAGCTTGGAGAGGTAGGAGTTTCGGCTGCTGGCGTTCACATTTTTACAGACGGTGTCATGAGCAAATACCCAATTGATGCATGGAGCATTTCGGTTTCCTTTTTAATATATATGTTTAGGTGATAAACTGGATGAGATTCGTGCCAGAGTCCTAATTCTTGGCATTATATAGTTCGTCCTGTTTTGTTTTCTTTCTAAATATATACCGTTTCCTTATTTCTTCCTTGAACAGTCTAGGCGACATTCGACATGGTCACATTTTTATTGCCGATCCTTTCAAATGCTTATTTCTTTGGCAGAGAAATGTGACAGACCCGTTGACACTCCTTGATATGGATGAGAATCCATGGATGATGGCATCCCTTGCCGAAAGCTGTCGAGAACGTGGTGGAGTGCGATCATCGGGCCGTGGGTCCAAGCCAATTAATTTAATTTCGGATTAACATTAAGGCGGGCCGTTAGCTTGGGCTTAGCGGGTTGCCAGCCGTGCAGAAAGAAACCAACCATCACAAGTCTCTTGGAGGCTTTACTCGAAGGCTGGTATGCTTCTATTGCTATTTCTATCTCTTCACTGTGGATTCTGCAGCTTGCGCTCCTTGCTGGGCTTCTGAATGGATTGTGCTTGATTTTGGGGTTTCAGCTACGATCCGGTGGCTGTTTGTTTACCCTCATCTAACTCCCCCTCTCCAGGGGTTTCTGTGACGGACAGGCTCCAAAATTCTAGATTATTCATGACGAATTTTGCCCATTGTTCGCACTCAAATCATTTCCCTCGTCATTCGTTACTTTACTCGCCCTCTACTTTCTCTATCTACTGTCATTGAAATCATAATCGAACCCTTCGGGTCTATTTACGGCTAATCCCTCGCACAAGCCGACCGCGACGTTCTTTCCCCTTTTCTTAGACCGATCTCGCTCTTCGACATAGCTATCATTCTCAAAGATGGCGTCGCCTTCGCTTACGGACTTGGAGCAGCGGAATCGGCTCCCGACTCTCTTTGAAGTCCTTAGCCGTCGTACACTAGCTCCTGTCGATCTTTTTTCGTTTTACATTTACATGCGAGACCAGCAGCGCTCGGTCGATTATCTGGACTTCTGGTACGATACATGCACACTTTGGCGTATCATTGCGTTGCCCGAGAAGCCTCTAACGATACTAATTCTAGGCTCGATGTTTCGCAACATATGTCTTTGTGCCGTCATTATGTTCGAGAGTTACGCCGATCCGTTCTAGTAGCCACGCCCGACTTGGAGAAAGCGGATAGCAAAGGCTCCTCTGACCCCTTAGGGAACCTCGAGACTTTCGGCGATATACCTTTGGTGGAAGCTGGACCCTCTGGTTTGCGCCACGGAAATCATGAGTTGGATGATCAGGACGCCGATCAAAGATTATCGGCATTCCTGCGTTCTGATGGTCATAATCCAGGGCACTCGCCCCAAGGCAGCCTTGGTTCACAGAATGCCGCCCGTACACCTTCTAATGAACAGCCACCTCGCCCAAGCTTTGGAACGCGAAACGATTCTACGTCGCCGGGCCATACCGTGGCACGGGCCGATATTCGTGCAAGTGCGGAGAAGATTCTGTATACATACCTGCTTCCGGGTGCAGAAAGAGAAATCGTACTGCCGGAGGATATGGTCTCTACAATCATCAATTTGGTTGAGGATGATGGCCGAGATGACCCAGAAGTATTCGATCCCGCGAAAGACTATGTTTTCCAGGCCATGGAGCGCGATGCATTCCCAGGGTTTTTGCAGGCGAAGGCCCTGGGTAACCTTGTCCCGCTGAGTACCGTTGCCCGTCTTGCCTTTGCGCTAGTAAGCTTTGGTGGCGGATTTTGGGGTGCCTTCTACGTTGTCCTCCGCGACAAGCCAAGGCACATCCGTTGTTGGGTATGTAGTAGTGGGTTGTCCGGTTTCGCTGCGCTTCGACACTAACATTCATGCAGTTGATACTTCCTTTTATCATCGCATCCTATTTTATTGTCTCATATCAGTACAAGATCGACCCTGTCATGGCATTTCTCGGATACAGCGAATATACCTTTATGAACTGGTCGCCGATCCGTGAACCTTACGTGCGAAAGCTCTTGAACAAACGCGCCACGGCAACCATACTGATCGCTGCATTTGTCGCCACCGCGCTCAGTGTCCTGTTCATTTTTGTTCCTGGTACCATGCTCTAAGCTCACTAGATGCCAAATTCTGGGCCAAGTCTCTAGGTCTCACTTCGGTGCCTCTATTGGAAGGTTAATGTGAACCTTGTAATCCGGCTGCCAACAGCCGGCAGATCTAATCATGTGGCTACGAAGTATGGCATACAAGATCTGATGTGGTCTTGGCTCCGACCACCCAGCTCTTCTGGAAACCGCAACGTGTTGCACTGAACAGGGTGGTCAAACATGCGAAAGAAATGCATATATTATCACCCGTCATAGCAACGGACTCATGAACTCGAACCCTTATGATCAGCTGGCATTGTATCCTAGGTTCATGGATCTGAATGCGCTGAGTCTCGGGTCAGTGGTCCGTCTACCTTTGCTCTGTCCATATTGGCTTCTCTCCCTCCCCACTACCTTTTCTCCAATTTGCTTTCTATTTCTTTTCAATTTACATTCCGAGAATACCCCTTTTCTGCTATAATTGTCCGTTAAACGACCTTCAGCGAGCCTTTTGGTTTAGTGTTCAGTGCATGATAGTTAGGCTATACATTGTGTCATAAATAATCGGAGTAATATATTCTGACGTGCGATCTCTACAAGATGGGGGGAACAAGTAAAGGATCTAAAAAGGCCGTTGGCATCTCATTCATAGGTAGTGCTTGCTTGAACCACCTAGTAGTCAAAAAGACCTAGAGTGTTTCTTAATCCGAGAAAGAGATAGTAATCACTTGCGTTCATCACATCACATTAGGTTTTCCTCCCCAAAACACGCTTCGCATGTCTAGCTCCAGCACCCGCTGATCCCGTAACGGACGATCCTGCGCCCTGGTCAATATCCATCTTCGAGGTAGAAAATTGTGAATCATAGGCTCCATCAGCACCGTTGTCCCAGTATCCATCATCAAAGTCATCCCCGCTGAACTCGCGCTTATTGCCAACGAACCCTGAGGAACCACCCTTTACAGCTCCGTGCCAACCTTGCTTTTTGGATCCTGGAAACCGGGGGTTTGACTCACCCCCATCTGAGCCCCAGTTTGACAACGTCTGCTCAATTAACACCGACCGAGCTTGCTCCTTCGCGCGCCGTTTTGCCGAGTCGGTCTTGATCTTGGCGATTTCGGCCTCGATGTCGCTGATAACGTCGCCGCAGCGGGTCTCCCACTGTGTGAGGATTGAGATCATCGTTGTCAGTGATTGAGGCTTCACGTCCCGTAAGGGTGCGACAGAAGTCACATTGATGGTCGGAGGGTTCGTCGCCGGGGAGAGACGGGCGGTGATAAGAGAGGAGTAGATGGCGGTTGTGACGAGAGATTCGAGCTCGGAGGGAGCTGCTATTGAGAGTGAATCCATGAGGGTCTGGTATGTAAGCGGCTTGATGGTTGCAGATAGGCTGAGAAGAGATAGAAGGCGGAGCTTTAGGGTTTGTTCATCGTTCAGCGGAGGGAGATTCGGCGTTGCTGTTTTTGAAATGCGTTAATCAAATCATGGATGCTCAGGTATTTCTAAACTCCAAGAGACTAGGGTCTATCTCAGTGGGGCATACTTTGATAATCCTGCCATGTACCCCAGGCAAAGATCTCCAATAGTGTAAGGTAACCTTGATACTCCGCGGGGGTGTCCTTTGACCGGAGGGCTTGGACTGTGGGCGTCTCTAGTAGCTCTGCAAATACATAGGTGTTCGGACTCGAAGTGGCATTTGTGATCAGGTTGGCGACAAATTTAGGCGATGTAGCGCTATTCGAGTTGGCCAGGTGGACGAAGGGTTGGAGGGCCTCCATGGCCCGCGAGAGTGTCTGATCCATTGGGGCTGGCGAGCGTCGGTAACGAGCTATCTGTTAGATCTCGGTATTGTCTGGCAATTTTCCCTTAACAGAGAGTCGTCCCTAGTTTATGCAAACCACTTCTATTGCCGCTTAGGTACTATGCAGTCCGTCGATGTGAATGGGAGATGTTGTTGAAAGCACTGGTGATGATATCCAACTGATGTCCCGAATGGAGTGTTTGTTTGGGATGCAAACAATGACATTGATCCCCACATGTGATAACTAGGCTATATCGGGAAGTTTACTCTTATCCTCTTATCACTCGGTATGGTCCAGTGTTCCTGTTTTTTAGTGTTTTTTAGTGTTTTTTATTTTTTATTTTTATTTTATTTTTCCCACCATGCCTTGACTCTTTGGAGGCAAATATAATAGTTATAAACCGATAGATTAAATAGAGTAGTTTTCCCACCAGCGAGAAAGTTTTATCCGAACATTAGCAGTTATTATACCGAGTTCCCATACTTGGAAACCTTCTAGTGCTCAATATGCCAGGAAGAGCGCATGGTCCTCCAAATGGATGCAAGGAGACTGCAGGAAAAGATAACTAGTTAACTAAAATCTTTGAGAACATTCTTTGTCAGAATCTCAGGAGCAATTGTCACCCTTAATATACTTGGGAAAGGAACAGCATGGAAGATATCAGCTAATAGCGCCTAAAATGAAACATTAGAGGCTCTTGACTGTTTCATGGTCAGGGCCCTTTCTTTTGACGTGGAGATTTTTTGTTTCAACTAACAACGATGGTTATTTTGACAGATGCAAGTGTCTTTCTTTCTTCTAGTTTCGTTACCAACTGATTCCTTTTTGTTGGCCCTGAACTCATTTCTGGGTTGCCGATTGTGGTCTATTTGCGGAACCCAAAACCATGGAAGCTGCTGACGAGGAAAAGTACGTGTTCTCCCCGTACGGTACGGTAAGGCTGCGAACCCAGTCGATTTCCCATGATCCACTGGACCGTCAACAGTGGACAAGTTGCAGAATGCACATCAATCCTTGACTAACTACAACTGACTACTCAGTAATCCCAACCCCTCCTTCACAGGCTGGAATGTAGGGCAGTCGATTTCACTGCAAACATGCAAAGAATGAGCTTTGCACTCCTGGTCCGTCCGAGCTTTCCAGAAAGAACCCCTTTGGACAAAGCACTGGGAGACATTGCAGGAAAAGGACCTGAAGGCTGAAAGGCAATCTATCTCGGATCCCGATCTAATCTACTCCGTACTGGTGGTAAAATACGTGTACCGGTGGCTACATTCGACCTCAGCTTGCGATATACTTTGCATTCTTTCCCCCCACTCCTTAGACAAATAGCTATTACTTGGCATCGATTTATAATAAAGCAATTTCCTCTTTCTTTTGCGTGCTTATGCAAATCATTGAAAACCAGACAGAAAGCCCCTTGGCTCAATAATTTCGTCCCCATTGGAGTTCGGCGAAGATTAAATCCAGTTCGGCGAGGATTAAATTGAATGATTGATCCGCCCGTGCTTCCGATCACATCCGTTTCGATTCTCCTACACTCGAACCGCTAGTTGACGTCTTTTGTTCTTGGGCGCTAACATCGCACCCTTCTTATTTCAACTGAAAGGGCCGGCGAGCTGCTCCTATGCACTGACACGCCTGAACCTGGCTTCCCTTGCCTGGTTTTTTATCCCCGATAAGCCACGATGTTAGGCGCCCAGGTTGATGGCGCTTCCGCCGCCCGATCGCCAGCGCACATGGCAACCACCACAGTAAACGTGGAGGGAATGACGTGCGGCGCATGCACGTCCGCCGTAGAGGGCGCTTTCAAAAGCGTGGATGGTGTTGGTGAAGTGTCGGTGAGCTTGATGATGGGCAGGGCTGTGGTACACCACGATCCAAAAGTACTATCCCCGGACAAAGTCGCCGAAATAATCGAGGATAGTGGCTTTGATGCGACAGTTATCTCTACAGATAGTCCACCGGGTCCACCGGGTGGTACGACTACAGTCAAAGAGAAAGAATCAATGGTCTCAACCACCACGTTGGCGATTGAAGGGATGACATGCGGTGCCTGCACATCAGCGGTCGAAGGGGGATTGAAGGAGGTAGCTGGCGTGAAATCGGTCAATGTTTCGTTGCTCTCGGAGCGAGCGGTTGTAGAACACCATGTATCTACGGTTACACCCGATCAGCTTGCAGAAATCATTGAAGACCGAGGCTTTGGCGCTAAGGTGCTGGACACCACTACGCCTCAGAGCGGATCTTCGCAGGAGACCACTGAAACTACGTCGCGACTGATGGTCACTACGGTTTCTATAGACGGTATGACATGCGGCGCATGCACGTCAAGTATAGAAAACGTTTTCAATGGCGTGGAGGGGTTGGTCCAATTCAATATAAGCTTGCTCGCTGAGCGCGCTATCATCACTCATGATCCCGTGGCTTTACCGTCTAAGAGCATCGTAAACATGATTGACGATGCTGGTTTTGAAGCGGCCATTCTGTCTTCCGAACCGCAAGCTCCTGTCTCGAATGCCGTCGGCCGAGTCATGCTGAGCCTTCATGGTTTGCGGGACGCACCCTCGGCGGGTGCGCTAGAGGAATCCCTTCTTCAAAAGGCAGGTATATCCTCGGCATCGGTGGACATCGCTACGTCGCGGATAACGGTGTCCTATGATAGTTCGGTAATCGGGGTTCGCTCAATTGTGGCAGCGATCGAAGCTGCCGGATACAACGCGCTGCTCGCGGATACGGATGACACCAACGCACAACTGGAATCCCTGTCCAAGACAAAGGAGGTCCAGGAGTGGAAACGCTCCTTTTTGTTCTCTGTCTCATTTGCCGTCCCTGTGTTTATCATTAATATGTTGCTGCCTATGTACCTTCGCTCTCTCGACTTTGGCAAAGTACAGTTAATTCCTGGCCTCTACCTTGGAGATCTTGCTTGCCTGCTTCTCACCATCCCAGTGCAGTTTGGTGTCGGGAAGCGATTTTATATCTCCAGCTATAAGTCTCTAAAACATCGCTCGCCGACCATGGATGTGCTCGTTGTGCTGGGTACATCCGCCGCGTTTTTCTACAGCGTCTTTGCAATGGTGATGGCCTTGCTTATCGCGCCTCATAAGCGACCCAGTACAGTATTTGATACGAGCACGATGCTTATAACGTTCGTAACACTTGGCCGCTGGTTGGAGAACAGGGCTAAGGGACAAACCTCCGCCGCGCTCTCTCGGCTTATGTCGCTGGCCCCGTCAATGACAACCATCTACGATGACCCAATTGCGGCGGAGAAGATGGCAGAAGAATGGGAAGCTTCTAGAACCGATAACGGCGAGCAGAAGTCAACATCTGATAATGAAAGGCCTGGACCAGGACACCAAGTTATCCCAACTGAACTGATTGAGGTCGGCGACATTGTCATTCTTCGCCCGGGAGATAAAGTTTCTGCCGACGGCATCGTTATTAGAGGTGAAAGCTATGTTGACGAAAGCATGATTACTGGTGAAGCTCTGCCAATTCACAAGGCCAAGGGTAGCGCTGTGGTCGCTGGAACGGTGAACGGCACGAGCTCTGTTGACTTCAAGGTAACACGGGCGGGCAAAGATACGCAATTGAGTCAAATCGTCAAGCTTGTCCAGGACGCGCAAACAAGCCGCGCGCCTATTCAACGCATGGCTGACATCGTTGCAGGATACTTCGTCCCAGCGATTATTAGCCTTGGACTGATCACGTTCTTTGGTTGGATGGTGATGAGCCACCTGCTACCGCACCCGCCTAAGATTTTCCTAGCAGATGATAATGGCGGTAAGCTCATGGTCTGCCTGAAACTGTGCATCTCGGTCATTGTCTTCGCCTGTCCCTGCGCTCTGGGTCTTAGCACTCCGACGGCAGTTATGGTTGGCACTGGTGTTGGCGCCCAGCAAGGAATTCTCGTCAAAGGTGGTGCTATTCTTGAAGCCGCCACAAAAATTACTCATGTGGTTTTCGACAAGACCGGAACCTTGACTACTGGGAAAATGAGCGTGGCTGAGGCCAAGATTGAACGTCACTGGACTTCGAATGAATGGCGCCGCAAGCTCTGGTGGTTGATTGTCGGTCTCGCAGAGATGAATAGCGAGCATCCTATTGGCAAAGCAATCTTCCTCGCAGCTAAGACAGAGTCCGGTCATTCTGACGACGGTGGGCTGCCGGGAAGCTTAGGTGATTTTGACGCTTGTGTTGGAAAAGGCATATCTGCCTTGGTCGAGCCCGCGTCCAGTGCCGAGCGCGTCCGGTACCGCGTCCTAATCGGAAATGCCACATTTTTGAGGTCCAGGGACATCTCCGTGCCTGAATCCGCCGAGGATACGGATTCTGATACGACAACATCAAAGATTCCTGCTGGTATTACGCGAATCCATGTGGCAATCGATAGCCAGTACACGGGAACGCTCTTGCTCCGGGACACTGTCAAGGTAACCGCAGTAGCAGCGGTTGCAGCTTTGCATCGCATGGGTCTCTCCACAACGCTCATCACAGGTGATACATACGCCACCGCTGTATCCATCGCGAACGCTGTTGGCATCTCGCCCGAAGCTGTCCACGCATCTGTCTCTCCCTCCGACAAGCAATCTATAATCTCCTCACTGGAAGCATCAGGTGAACGAGTTGCCATGGTTGGAGATGGAATCAACGACTCCCCAGCCTTGGCCACCGCATCTATCGGTATCGCCCTTGCTTCTGGTACAGATGTCGCCATGGAGGCAGCAGACATTGTTCTGATGCGACCCGACGATCTACTGTCCGTACCCGCGAGTCTGTCACTCTCTCGAGCAGTCTTCAACCGCATTCGGTTAAACCTCGTGTGGGCCTGCATGTACAACGTCATTGGTCTGCCTTTCGCCATGGGCTTATTCCTTCCCTTCGGTGGATACATGCTACCCCCCATGGCAGCCGGCGCAGCAATGGCAGCATCCAGCATCTCGGTCGTGGTGAGCAGTCTCCTCCTCAAATTCTGGCGCCGACCTCGTTGGATGGATGCCGAGAAGCTCGAGAAGCAGGTGGAAATGGGCAACCTCAGCTTCCGCGGCTCCCGCAAAAGCTGGTGGGAAGCAGCCCTCTCCGTCAGTGGATCCAGTGGTCGTGGCGGACCATTGCGATGGATCAAGGGCACAAAGGTTTGGTCCATCCTTACTGGTAAACCATCCGGTCGTCTGGACTCAGACGAAGGCTACGTCCCGCTGCAGACCGTCGAACCTGCCGTTTAAGCGTAATTACATCTAGTTTGTTGCATTGTTGATTCTGGAGTTTATACACTACATTTAGCATGATTAGAAGCATGCTTTTCTTCGGGGCTCTCTGACGATCCGTCTGAGAATCGTCTGATTTTGTTTGATTCGGTCTGTTGGCTATACTGTATGTTCGTTTGGATTGATACGATACCTCTTGGTTATGTTTATAGCGTTCTGGTCAATGATACACTTGGGTTGCTCTGATCAATGATCGTAGTGCGAGGGAACTTCTGGTACCTCGTTAGTGTGTAGAGAGCTTTTGCCGACAATGATTACAGCACACCGTAGCAATGGGTTTTATGTTCACGTATTTCTCGGAATTTCTATCTACCAGCTACACAATATCATCAATCTTAATATACCAGCGTACATGGCGCACATCACATCATTAACAAGGCTGAAAAGGAGACAAAAGACCTGCATCACGCTCGAATCATATTTCAGATCGTCAGTCATGAAACACCACAAGCTCAGTCAAAGAACAGAAAGGGGGTAGCTTGCTTCTGTGCAGAAACTGTTAATCTAACTCATACCAATTCCAATTTTCAAACTATGGTTTAGGTTGCTCATCTCCCTTCATCGAGGCACCGGCCTCTTCATTTGCATTTTTGGCGTCGTCTAGCGTGATGTCTCCGTCTCCGTCTGCGTTCTCTTTGGTCGAAATCTGGTTAGCATCATTGTCCAGCGGGCGGTTTTGCTCGGCGGAGTTGTTGTTGGCTCCTTCTTCGTTCTCGAGCGTCATCTCGACTCCCTTGCCGTCTTGCAAGCCCATGTCCTCTACTCCTAGTATCCGGGGGCCCCGAGCATGGGGAATATCTTCTGAGGGGTCTGTCTGTTGGGGTCCAGTGTCTTCCATCGCCTCGTTTTCTATAACCGATGTTGTCGGATGGGAAAGTACGGGCTCAGCGGCACCGTCTGCTTCTTGCTGAAAGGAATGCTGCTGTGGTGTTGCTTCAGACATAGCATCGTGATCTGTCGATATGTTAGCAGATACTCAGTCTATAGGTTGAGAGCCTATATGGGAGAAAGTACCTTCGGAAAGAGAAGTTCCACCTTCGCCCTCGGCATCTGGAGAAGCAATATTACTCAACCAAGGAATGGGAGTGAGAAGAGCACCACCCAAGGACTCGTCACTGCCGAGGGCATGATCCGAAAACATCGGTCCACTCTCCGCGCCATTCAGAATACCATTCGACTGGTCCCCGCTTGCGTGCGTCTTCAGCGGGAAGATATCCGCGCTGCTAGTGACCGACACGACGCGGTCGACCGCTCGCAAGTAAGCCGGAAGGGTCTTGTAGTGCTTGTTAGGACGGACGATAAGCTCTGCGAGCCTTTGGATCGTATGCGGTGGCTTGGTGCTGAACAGCGACCTCAATGTTGATTTGGTGGAGTCTAGCAGTAACTGGAGGGCACTGGGCAGATTTGGACTGGCGGAAGACTGAGGCTGTGAGTCGGGAATGCGCTCGCCCGAGGGCTCTGTGGGCTGTGTGGATGTCTGGGAGTCGGCTGGGGTGGCATTCTCTTTATTGCTGCTTGCGGGTATTGAATTGGGCTCTTGCAGGAAGGAGGTGGAGAGGTTGGAGGTTGGTTGTGGTTGGGAGATAGATACGGTGGATTCTAGAGACACTTGGGGCATGGGAAAGACATTGTAAACGATCTATCCGGTGTTCCAGTTAGAAATGAGAGGTCGAGAACAATATGGAGGGAGACGCGCACATATTCCAATCGTTCGAGCAACGGTTCCACCATGCCAGGCCATTTCTCACTGGGATAGGACGTCAGCGCTTAGTCAAGGGTGGGATGGCAATGTCTAGCATACAAGTCCATGGAGCCGCCATTGGCGACCGTCTCCAGGGTTTCTTCGTCTATCAGGACAATCTCAGTTAGCTATTAACATAGCTCCAACAGATGCATCTGGAAGACGTGGCGGTGAACAAAGTGGGATGGGTTGTAGATATGTGCATCGCATTCAGAGACCCAATGGTTAGGGAGCCAAATCACAGCTACACAGATACGACATACCTAGAGACATCCTCCCGAATGCGAAAACCCAAGGTCAAGGAGATGAAGTCGATATCAGACGCGATACGATGCGAAACGATAATGCCGGAGCTTTCGTAGGCGCGCGGGGAGGCGGGTAGCCACCGTGCCTTATTGGCCCGTGCAGACGCTTATCAATTGGCTCACGTGACGGTTATCGGGCCAATTTTTTAGAGGCGGAGAAGAGGGGCTCATGATTCACTTGCTCCAGATCGTGTGGATTTGTGTCTCTCCGCGGCTCCCACTTGTATTGTGCACCCGAATCAACTTCTTTTTATACCCTATCCCAGTATGTGGAACTCTCCTAAGGTAGGAATCCTCGGCGGAGGCCAATTGGGCCGCATGCTGGTCGAGTCCGCCAACCGATTGAACATCCAATGCAACGTACTCGATGCGGAGAACTCCCCGGCCAAGCAGATTAGCAGCCACGATGGCCACGTTACCGGCTCATTCAAGGAGCGCGAGGCCGTTAGGGAACTGGCCAAGACCTGCGACGTTGTGACGGCGGAGATTGAGCATGTCGACACCTATGCCCTGGAGGAGATCGCCTCTCAGGTCAAGATTGAACCCAGCTGGCAAGCGATTCGGACGATTCAGAACAAGTTCAATCAGAAGGAGCACCTGCGGAAATATGGTATTCCCATGGCGGAGCACCGTGAGCTGGCCGAGAACACTCCCGAAGAATTGGCCAAGGTTGGCGAACAGCTTGGATACCCTATGATGTTGAAGTCGAAGACTATGGCGTACGACGGACGTGGTGAGTCATCCTTGACGATGACCATATACACTATTTCACGGCTAATATGTACGATTGTGCCTAGGAAACTATCGTGTTAACTCCAAAGAGGATATTCCCGAGGCCCTTGAAGCGCTTAAGGACCGCCCATTGTATGCAGAGAAGTGGGCCTACTTCAAGATGGTCAGTACCCGACCCCTATTGTCTAAGAGGAGGAGGTTGCTAAGTATACAATAGGAATTGGCCGTCATGGTCGTGAAGACCAAGGACGATGTCCTGTCATACCCCACCGTCGAGACCGTCCAAGAAGACTCGATATGCAAGCTTGTCTACGCCCCTGCGCGCAACGTATCCGACGCCATCAACCAGAAAGCTCAGGAGTTAGCCCGTAAGGCCGTCGCAGCCTTCGACGGAAAGGGCGTCTTCGGTGTCGAAATGTTCCTCCTCGAAGACGACAGTCTGATCCTGTGCGAAATTGCTAGCCGTATCCACAACTCCGGCCACTACACCATTGAAGGTTGCCCCCTGTCTCAATTTGATACCCATATCCGCGCCATTCTCGATCTTCCCATCCCTCCCAAGAGCCTGGAGCTCCGTCAACCCTCCATCATGCTCAACATCATCGGCGGTGCCGCCCCCGACACACATCTGAAGGCTGCAGAGCACGCTCTCTCTATCCCCAACGCCAGCATCCACCTCTACAGCAAGGGCGCCGCCAAACCAGGCCGCAAGATGGGCCACATCACCGTCACCGCGCCGACCATGCACGAAGCCGAGACGCACATCCAGCCCTTGATCGACGTGGTCGACGAGATCCGCGCCCAGCGCAGCGACATCAAGACCAAGCCCCAGCAGTCGGGCCCCTCGAAGCCCGCACCCTCCGTGGCCGTCATCATGGGCTCCGACAGCGATCTCAAGACCCTCGTCCCAGGACTCAAGCTCCTTAAAGACTACTTCGGCATCGAGCCCGCAGTTGAAATCACCTCCGCTCACCGCACCCCAGAGTACATGGCTGAGTACTCCGCCAGTGCCGCTGCCCGCGGTATCAAGGTTATCATCGCTGCGGCAGGCGGCGCCGCGCATCTCCCCGGTATGGCCGCCGCTCACACCGCTCTTCCCGTGATCGGCGTCCCAGTCAAGGGCAGCTCCTTGGATGGTGTAGACAGTCTGTACAGCATCGTGCAGATGCCCAGAGGTATGTCCAACCCTGATGATCTCCAACCGATGTTTTCTTATGAAGAAATCACTAATACATAATTTATAGGTGTCCCCGTCGCCACCGTCGGAATCAACAACAGCATCAACGCCGCTCTCCTGGCCGCCAGAATCCTGGGCTCCTTTGACCCGGCCATCCAGCGCAAGGTGGAGGCGTATGCTGAGCAGGCTAAGACCGAAAACCTCGATTTCAAGGGTACTAAGATGCGCGAGCTCGGTTGGGAAAAGTACTTTGAGCAAATGTGAAAAAGGGACTGGGAAAAGTTGGTTTAATAGAGGTTAAAATAGACGTGCGACGTGCTGATGAAATTTAAGTAGTTATGTCTTTTGGATATGTGTAGTTATTCATTATTAGGTTTATTGTAACCTCTCTTATCTGTTGAGTACCGCTCGGGGTTTATTCTTATGTACGGTGTACTAAAGGTATCTGATGTATTGGTAGTGCCACATGTCTACAGAATGTTTTATAGCATAAGATATCGTAAGAGCAGATTACAACATATGATTAACTAAGTACCTTGTGACAAGTCACAACCATAGAGCATTAATACATAAGAGAAAGTACATGACATGGCAGACTAGAACCATGATCATAAGTTACTGGCACCAAACCCATAATCCACAATTCAACACAAGGGGGTAACATGACCAAAATCACAAACACAAACTGAAACTGGGATATCAAAAACATATAGACAGCATAGGATACATCTTAAGTCATGGATCAATCGTGTGCGAGGCTGATCTCTTAAGCAGTCTGGGGGTTGAAAGCATGTTCAGCTCCCGGAATGGTAGCGGGAACACCATCCTGGGTGGCTTTGTAGCCGCCATTCGAAGTGAAGGCTTTGTCGACCTGGTCGGAGAATCCGCGGGCACCGTAACCGTTTGCTTTGTGGACACCGTTAGTAGCACCATTGGTAACTCCATGTGTTCCTTTGACGGCAGCGGAGCCGTTCGTTGCCCCGACGGTGGTGGAACCGTTGGAAGTGTGAGCACCGGTAGCTGTTGCACTGCCGCTGGTCACGTTGTCATCGGCAATACGACCTTGGGAGGTGGTGTGTGGCTTGCGGGTGATATCAGCCGGGGCTGGAATGTTGGTAGACTCAGGTGCATCGCCGATAGTGAAGATGGGTGACTCCCAACGTTCGCCCCTCTCCGCAAGCTCCTTGTATTCAGTGGCCTTGCTGGAGATGCCACCAGGGAGCTGAATCTCGGGGAAGAGGGAATCGTGAAGTGTCGTTGCCGTCTGGACCTGGGTGTGAGAGGCGCGCTGGGCGATAGCCTGGGCCTTCTGCTTATTCTCTTCCATCTTAGCGCGCATGGCATCCAGGTAGCGGGAGTAGATGCTGGGTGCGTTTGCGGGATCCTCAATGGCGGCTTCCTTTGCGCGCTTGACCTCGCTGTGGATCTCATAGGCAAAAGCATCTCCCCTAGAGAACGCATCGCGAACCTGCTGCTCGAGGACCTTCTGCAGGACGGGGCGGACAGTGCGGAAAAGCAATGGCTTGAAGATCGTGAAGAGAGCCTTGTGCCTGGACTTCTTCAATTTGATGTCGAAGGAGTCGATCTTCACGGACACTTTGTCCAACTTCACGAAGTTTTGGCGGTCTTCCTTATGGGCATTGGAAGCTGTGATTTTGAAGCCAAAGCCATCTCCGCCCAAGAAGATATCCATAACTCCTTCATCTGTGATGGCAGGGAATCCCTGTTTCTTGTTGATGTAGTAACTGACATCTGGAAAGTTAGAGTTAGCATGAGTTTATAGTTGTGCAAGTCGAGTCAAACTTACCTCGCAAGTCGGCCTGAATTCCGGAAACAGAGATCATGATCTTATTGTCTCTCTTACTGCTGATCTTCTTCCGTCCCCAACGGAGGTAGTTGTCACTGCCGAACTCGACAACATTCGGCATCAAATTATCACTCTCGACGACAAGGTTTTCAACGACCTAAAAGAGGTTATAAGCTGAACCAGAGCTTACTTCGACAGGGGTAAACTTACCACATCAGCCATGGGGTCCGACACCTCAATTCGAGGGATAGGAACGTAGCGGACATTCTCAAAGATGCCAGGCAAAATGACATCCCGAAGATCCGTAAGAAGGTGTGGCTTGAAAGAGACGTTACCGCTTGAGTCTCGGCCGAGGTCGGTGAACAGCCTCTCAACTGCTTCTCCGAAGGCTTTGTTCTGAGGATCGTGGGCGAACTGCTCGCCAATAAACTTGACTTCGTCAAGAATGCGGTCTGTATGGTCCCTGTAGCGTTCGCGCAACAAGTATCGGCCGTGGTCGGACAGCTGATCATAATGGCGGTCCCAGTCCTCCTGCATAATGTAGCCTTGTTCCTGGAGAGATTTCCTGTTTCTATTAGCGAAGTCCTATGAAATAATCATCAGGCAGAGACATACCGGATGAACGTGTCCATGTTCTTGAACCATCCCTTGAGCTCAGGATCTCTGTCCGCATCCCGATAGATATTCTCTAGCGAGTCAAAGAGATCGTCCAAGGACGTGCTGTTGGCGAATCGCTCGATCAGGACCTGTGACAGAAATTCAGTAACTGGCGGAGTGCTTGCGTCTCAAAGGAACATACCCGTAGGCTCTTCTCCATTTTGCTGATCTTATCAGTGCCACGGGTGCCCCTAACAGTTCCAGCACCCTGTTGGGTTACATCCCTAGTAGTACTGCCATACTTCTCCGCGAGAGACAGCAAGGTTTCGATGGCCCGTTGGTCTAAACGAGACTCATTAGTTTGCCATTTCGTCACCGAGCTTGGTGTTCGTTTATTCAATCTGGGTAACTCACAGTCGGCACGGCCCTGGATCTCAATGATCATTTTCTTCAAGCGCCAGATAGCTTGCTCGCGGCGTTCCTTGGGCATCTTCCTCGACAGGTAGTTCTTTGTCTTTCCGGCGAGGTCACGGGCACGGGACTTCTGCTCTTCGGGGATGTTCTCGGAAAGCTTTTCCCTGGTCTTTTCAGCAGCTACGGCGGCGCCAGTACGACCATCAACTTCCACAGCAGAGTCCTGCCGCTGGTCACTAGTTGCAGCCTGGACTGCAGTGTCGGCGACTTCATTCGCTTGTTGCTCGGCCTTTCAATTGTCAATATTGCTTGTAATAATCCTCGCACGCAAAGACCAAAACTTACATTGGCCCTGTTCTTCCTGAAACGAGAAGTAAATTGCTCCTTGTGTTTGGCATAGTCAGGCTTCTCATGCCAGGTATTGTCCTCGGCAGGCTGGTCAACTTGTGCCAGTTGTTCCTCTGACGGCCGGACCTGGTTGGCGGCTTTCTGCGAAGCATCGCCAGCAATATCGCGGACAAGGATCCAGGCATCGTTCACTTTCACATGTCAATACCACAGCAGGTTCAAAGGTCTAGAGAATACGTACAGAGCTTCCTAAACTCTCCATTGGTGATCAGGAGGTTTCCAAGGGTCTTCAAGCCTTCCAGAGCCTCCCTACCATGCTGCTGGGCCGATTCCCTACTCCAAGGAACATCTGGCTTCTCTCCGACATGTTCACCAGTGAGGCTCTGGGCCTCCCAGATGAACTCTTGAATCAATTGACCGTCATTCTTGCTAAGAATGAGTCGCTTCGCCTGCTCAATTACATCGCGAACGTCTTCAAGAAGGGCTTGTCCTTCTTCAGACAACTCCTTTGATGGTGATGAGAGAGCTTTGGACTTGAGTGCGCTGTTTAGAGCAACGTCGCATTGCTTGTTCTGCAGCACGAGTCGTACGTTAGCCGTCGGGCTGATGCCGATGGGACCGTGCTATATCGTGGTGTCTTGGAACTCACCGATGGAAGTTTGCCATTCTTGAACGCTGTGAAACAGTGTCAGTGACTTGGTCGGGATGTGACTACCTCTTCTAGACATGAGGCGTTTTACCTTGGTATATCCCATATAGCTGCAGCTTCTGGTTGATATCCTACAGACGAGTGATTTGGGTTAGCATGGAACTTTCTTCCCCGGACAGAATGCGCCATCAACCCACTTTGTCCCTCTGTTTCGTATCGATCGGGCGATTGACCAGCCGGGAAGACATGATGTAGGCTTTGTTGTCTCCCGGTGCTCACGAGGTGGAGAGGAGTATTAGCAACGTAAGAAAGATTAATGATTAGATATGAAGGGACTGCAGGGAGACGTCAAACGTGTCACCGACACCGAAACAGTCAAGCCAAGTGTGAGTCGAGAGAAAAATAGATTACAAGGGAGAAACAGTACGTCACGTCGTCGCTGGGGGTATCACGGGGAATGAAGGACGCAAACGGATTAGGTTAGGGTTTGGGTGTTTTGACTGGAATGCAACACAATGGGAAATTTTCTACAACAAGCAGTGGATCGAGGGTGGGAATGGATTCTTATATATCAAGCTGGAAAAGCAGGTCGCAGGGGGGATTTCACAAGCAAGAAGAGTCCGTCAGGCGGAATTGTAACAATTGACGTCACGGTGTCGTGGCTGCTGGACTTCATTGGATTTTATTCAATTTTGATTGATTTAACAGGTACGGATTTGCTACCTTAAGAAAGCCACCTAAAACCCGTTCAATCCTTGGAAAAAGTTCTCGATGCCTGGTCCCTGAGGCCATCTCGGGTTCCCCCTTTGAGTGCTAAAGATGGATGAGGTCATCCAGTGATGACGAAGAACTGCAGGACGCAGGAGTCTCCTTTACACAGGACTAGTAGTAACCCCCCTTGCAAGATCAAGAAAAGAACGAAAAGATCGTCAAACCTTAACACACCACCTGTTGAGGTCGAGAAGCGATCGGCGCGATGAGGTTCGTCGTATGTACGATGCGGTAACGATGGAGTCAACGGGCGCCCTATCATGGACGTTGGGTCTCGAGCTAAAACTCGACATCAACCTAGAATCACGGACACTTCCATAAGGGCCAGTAAATACGGAGTACTCGTTCGTACGTAGCGGTATAAAACTAGACAGTATTCGGTGAGCTGTGCCTTCTCTCCACTCGGCACCGCAGCAACGCATCACAATGACGTCACCACCTGAAGCTCGATTTCAATTCATTTCATGCTCAAAGCTAAACATGGATTTCGATATAGTACTACTAGTAGTATGGGGTTGCCTGAGAACCCTGGGTTACACTATTGATGTTACCTAATTAGTCTTCTTCTTCTTCTTTCTTTTTTTTTTACAGTCAAGGTTAATCTGTATGCTAATTTTCATAGTCTACACCTAGAGCTACCTACTACACAACGCTACGGAGTACGTATAGAGCTTAATGTTCAGATGTGGACCCAGGCTTAGCGCCCTCTGCGCACCCAACATTAAGCCTCAACGGTGGGGGGGATTTGACACACGTACCAAAGACTAAGGAGAAATCAAATTTTTATAATTTAGATAGCCGCTTGAGCAAGCTCTGTCCAAAAATGGTCCACAGAGTTCTACTACAGCAGAGCTGCCGGAAGCTTTTAGCATAATATAGAAAAAGGTGCATCTTTTCATCTCTCCCATTAGATCTTCGATGTTCATGTTTTCTTTCGCTCGTCTGTTAGACATAGAAGAGGACACGGGACGGAAAGAGAAAAGAACAAATTTCAGTAACCGGCCAAGTGACCCAAGTCAAAACATTCCTATTTGATCTATTCTTTTTCTGATGGCGTAGCTCTCTCAACCTCAAACCATATCCATTGAACTGCAGCATGCATTCGTGGCCGATGCCCATGCTCACTAGGGTTACTGCATTGCGTGACTATCCGGTTAATAGCCCATCTGCCAGAAATATTCTGGTATTGAATGGATAGTTGGATTTGTACTATGACAGCGGCAGACTTTCCTTTTTTCCGTCGTAGACTCAGGAGCCAAAAGTCAACCCATATAGAGAAACTTGTAATGTCTACTGAAGGGGGTAAAAGAATTGGTCTGTTTGGTGCAGAGGACGCAACCTGTTCGTACGTTCCAGAGTCTTAGCCCTGGATTCATTCCTCAAATGAGGGGTCAAATATACCCTTGAGTCTAGGAGATGGTCCTAGCACTTGCTCCATAAATCTAGGTACGCCATTCCACTTACCAAGAAAGTATGATTCATATGTAGTATATACTGCAGAAAAAATGGTAGATAGCAATGAACAAAGGGAAACTCTAGGCCTAAAGTTACCAAAAGCATATCGTACGGTTCTTTGCGATGAAGGGTTTCCTCTATTCATGGCAACTACCCCTGCGAAGAAGTTATGTCGAATAGTAAGGCAAGCGCTGGAAATGTACGCAATGAACCAAAGCGACATTATGTTAAGCCAGTACTCTAATGCAAAGCTCCATGACTTTGGAGTGGAGTACATTGATTTGGTCCTGTGGTAGGGTTGTTTGAGACCGCGCACCTGAGCCCTGTACAGAAGAGTAGGTATGGGGTTTATTGATTGACTGGGAATACGAGAGCTCCGATACTCCCACACATACAAGAAGTATAGCTAAAGCAAAAAAGGGTTGGGGCGCAGGAAGTGAGGGAGTAACAGGGGAAGACTATACGCTTTGCAGACCCTTGATACTACCACATACTGTAACAGCTGACTCCCTGATTCATAAATTCCCTACAGAAGCCCCTGAAACGCATGTGATAGTTCACTCACGAGGATCGGCTGAATTTCACCTGCTGCATCGCACTCATTCCGCACCATACAGTGACTAAGTTGCTTTGTAAAAATGGACAAGGATGAAAGAAGAGGATAAGGATCAACATGTCAATCAAGGCTTAAAAGTTGGGCCCAAACAGTGAGACTGTCAGGGACTTAGGGCTTTCACGGTAGGCGAAGAGCTCCACACGACAGCTCGAAGGGAGGAAATCATGATTGCGTGACCTTGCCACCAAAACTAGGAAGCAATATTGAGCAACCAACAAAGAGAAAGAATAGGAAAAGGAAAATTTTTGGACGGTCCTTCAAGGGGCATTAGGGTTATAATGCCCTAGAGTCAGGTCAGAATACATAGTCCCTGCACCAGGTAGAATCGCACATGGGCCAGCCATGTAGGCACCAGGTCCCGGGAGGTAAGCAACGGGTGTATCCATCAGTTGTTTCCAAACAGATGCTGAGTCCAGTTGAAAACCTTCGAGAAGGTTGTTGAGTTCCCACTTCACCGCGCCAAATTGTAGCAGCTTCTGGATGTGATCTAGGCATTCAATGGCACGACCATGGCAGTTGACAGTATTACAGGCCTCCAACATGGGCGGTTTTGTAATGTCGTGGAATACAGAGGGAAGAACGGGCACTGAGGGGCTCAGGACGAGTTCGAAATTTTGCTGTAGGATGTCCACAAGTCGCCGGCTAACCTGATATATTCGTTGGATATCGAGAGAGGTCATTAAAGGCAACCAGTGTTGTGTCTCCAGGATGTGATGAAGTTCGGCGGCGTACTGTATGCAACGATCGAAAAGTAATACTTTTCCGTAATCACATAATCTGGAGTAATCCTGCGTGGGTGAAAGTATGATAATTGTGGTATATAGCAGCTCTGACCTGTAGAGTATTGGGAAATAGTTCGGCACGTTCGTAGGTGCATTATCGAACCATTCCCGAGCTCTTGAGCATAGTGCCCATGTCGACTCTAAAGACAAGCCATCTATATTGAAATATTTTGTCTGATAAGCCGAGGATAAGATCTCCCTAATTTCGACTATTTTCCACGCAGGCTTCGAACTGTGTAAGAAGATATGACTCTTTCCTGTCATCGCAGACCCAGATGTGGATGGCAGGGCGACATTCATAGACTCATCCGATAATGAGAAAGTTCTCTCTAAAGCAGTGCTCACACTCCTTCACATAAAAGTTAGCCATTTGAAGATCTTTCAGGACAGTGAAGAACAAACCTGTCCATGCAGTAAACACAGTGGAACACGCGCCGACGCATATCCAATTGTTCATCGGCCGGCAGAACCTCCGAAGGGGGGTCCTGGTGTAAACCTAAATCCACCGAGGCCCTGGCGGCCATTCCTACGAGATACCACACGCGAAAATGTTTAGGATCAAGGAGGGAGTACTGGGCAAGCAGTAGTATGGCCTGAATGCCCACAATAGATCCAGGGCGAAGAACATCCTCGGCGAACGGCAAAGCCCCCGAAATCAAAGATAAAGCTCTCTGATGACTACTATCCCCGCTCTGGTGAGATATAGATGCAGAAGCGATTGCTAGCACCAAACGAAGAAACCAATGGTCAATCGGCTTGGCAAAACGACCTCCAGCCTGATAAACAGTATCCACAGAAGTCCAGAAAGTTGTCTCGCTGAAGAAAGGCATTTGAGTGAACAAACTATCAAAGTAATGTTGCAGAAGTGGTGTAATCTCATGGCGTGCCGGCAGTGACTGTGAATGTAATTTCGGGATAGGCTCAGCGAGAGAAAGTGATAGGAGTAGATTTGCAAACGAAGTATCAGATTGAATTCCATGAAAGTCTCTGGAGGTGGCGTTCACAGATCTAGTTATATTGTCAGCGAATACATTTACCGGGGATCCGAGCCACAGACAGAAAGCCAAAATCTCCAACTAGGTCGTCGATGTCAGATATCTCTTTTCGGTGAGCCTGCCCAACGGTGCCTGCAGACGACATCGATGTTATTGAGCTCTCCCGGACGAAGCCGGTTCCATCAACGGATAATGACTCTTTATGGCAACGAAGGTCAGCGATTTTCCTTTCGAGTCTTTCGCAGTAGCCTTCCAGAGAAGCAACATAACTCCTCTCTTTTCCTCTAGCGAACTCATCACTCGCGCCGGAACAAGTACTCGCCTTCCCTACTCGCTCACATGCGGAGCAGGCAGGCAGCTTCCCATCGCATTTAATTTTGGCCGTCCGACATCTTGAACATGCGGCCACTGGCCGGCTGACTTTGAGCAGTGGCTTATCCAGAAAAGAAGCACTAGACGTCATATTGGTACATATTATCTAAACATCGGTTAGTCATAATTTAAGACAAGAGCAAGTCGATCTCATTATGTGCACGCTTTGGCCATGGCGTGGGGCACGGCTCGCGATTACAACGTACGGTTGGAAGATAATTTTACCTACATATATCAAAAGCTAAGGATGTCGCAAACAGAGAACGAAGCATAGCACGGGGGGGTATATCAAAAGTTATCCTTCATAAATAGATCAGCATAACCGAATCTGCCATCTGAAGACATCAGTCAAAACGGCCGAAACAAAGGGGTATAGAGAATGTAGACTAGGCATAGCCGCCTATCTGATGGGGAGGGGGGCGCACTGACACGGTCAATCAAATTAGCACGTCAGGTTAGCTCTTAAGTTTTAGATTTTCAAGTCAAATGCTTCTTAAGGTTAATGGTGCATGCTGAGAGAGAAGGGGGGGGTCCAGAGGATCAATTGGAGGGGAGCCTCAGGCGCATCAGTAAGGCGGGTATTTTGTGGCTAACTGAAAGTAATGTAAGGAGCAGTCACGTATCTTCAACGGTAAGATAACAGTAAGAGGGTACAGTAGTCAAGAGGCAATCAGGCGATTACAATTATCATTGGCAGGAAGTTCTCAGATCCTTTTCCCCCTCCAATTTTCACCCCACCTTTACTCTGGTGTGCCCCCCACCGGGGCCAAGCATCGAACATCCACTTCTCAGCTTCATTCAACATGCCTCCCCCTACCAAACATACTCCCGATTTCTCAAAGGAAAACTATGCAGGTACTACACTCTACAAGATTTTAGACTCATGGTCTTGTGCACATTCTACCTCTTCTCTAGTTTACTCACAGATATTGGTAAAATCGTAAATCGAGAGCTGTTGTAATGATGATTCGACAATCAAATGTGTAACCATTACGGGCAATTATGATATTGTAACGGATACCGAGTTTGCCGTCCAGATATGAAAAGAATATATCAACCTACTAGCTTCATGTTTTGTTGATCTGACTGAATGTGTTCGCTGCCAATAAGACAAAGTTGCTACTGTAAGCATTCCTCGTGACCAAATGTCCCTCCCTTTTTTCTTTTCTTTTTTCTCTCTCTCTCTTTTTTGCCTTATTCCTTACTGGTCATTCTCGCGTTCCGTAGTCCGTCATTCATTCATTTTAGCGCGTTTGTCGATCCGAGCGGGACTGGACCGAGGTTTCGCCTCTCAGTCCACTACCTCCTAGCCTCCTGTTACCTGCATGGGGCTTTTTTGGATGCTAAACTGAATGGACTCGACAGATCGGAACGAGAACTAGCCATAGAAACGACTCCAGAACCTTCGGTTCTTCCAAATCTCCCATGCTCTTCTGGTGACACTGTCGCAGATGCCCCCTCGCAGCTAGGCCACGTTGGAACGATTCCTGAATATGTCGAAAGCCTTGTTATCCCCGACCTTTTGCCATTGTTTCACAAACCTTCGCACTTCGGGATTGGTCTGAATTGCCTTGTTGCGTGCACAGACTTGATCTCATGTGATCGCATGGAATGTTGGCTTCGATCGTCACTACTCAATAGCAAGCAACCTCTGGTCAGCCGAGTTGGGGACTGTTCGGCCCGTTACCAACCATGGCGACACAGTTAAACCCATCCTATACAAAGCCACAGTTCACAAATCCTTGGAGGAGTCCCTCATCGAAGACGCCTGGTCAATCAGACGAAATACCTGATGGTCGCATTGCACACACATTGACTGCCTGTACTAGATGCCGACAAGTATGTTTTAATCGGGTTCTCTCCTTCTTATTTCTAAGGTAGGGACAGTCAGACTGAGACCAGCGCAGCGCAAATCTAGGTGTGATCCCGGGATACCAAGGTGCTCCCCCTGTGAGCGCAGCAATGCAAAATGCGTGTACTTCGACTCCGCCCGAAAGTGTACCATACCAAGGACGTACATCGTTTCGCTACGTGAGAAAGCCCGTACGTTGGAAAGGGAGCTGGAAGAGGCCGAGAAAGAATTCCAGCATGCAGCCGATGCAGAATTAATGGTTCGGGGAGCTGGTCGCATTCGGTTCAAGGAAAATGACGAGTCAAGATTTCTAGGACCGTCGAGTGGCATCGCGATTACTCGCTTAGTTATGGAGATGGCCAAACAGAATACAGACTCAAAGAGCATCAAGGATGTTGTGCCCGAATTAACGGCACACGAAATAAAGCAAGCGTTTGAGCAGGAAAGCTCTAAGCCAACATCGAAAGTTTACCCCATCATTAGCTCAAACCCGCAGCCGAGCCTCCCAGCGAAGTATGTCACTTACAGACTTGTTGATGTGTTTGTGGTCAAAGGTATGTCATTGCCCATCAAATTTTCTTTTGCCCTTTCCTGCTTATCTCCATTTCCAAAGTGTTTGTTTGCACGCTGACATCTCGCTAGCGCAAGCGATGCTCCCAACATTGCACGAGCCCACGTTCCGCCAGGAGGTCGAAGATGTTTTCAACGGATCTAACGATCCGTGCAAAAATTTCCAACTACGAATGGTGATTGCCATTAGTATGCAAAAGATGAGTACTGCTTATGCAGGATTAGCCGACAGCTATTACCTTGCCGCGCTACCCTTTCTAGAAGCCTCTCTGAGGCGGATGGACCTGAGGGCTTTGCAGTGTCTGGTTTTGATTGCCCAATATTCTTTGTTAACCCCGACAAGGACCGCCGCGTATTGGGTCGTTGGAATAGCCGTCAAATTATGTCAAGATCTGGGACTTACTGACGAAGCTACAATCACCAAGTCGCCCAGTGGAGAACTGTTGAATCCCTTGGAAATAGACATGCGAAGGCGACTCTTCTGGATCGTCACCTCCATGGAATTTGGACTATCCCATAGTCTTGGACGGCCCAGTTGCTATTCTGTCAGCCACGATCATATGGGTGTCAAATTTTTCGAACTCATAGATGACAAATTCATTACCCCAGACGGAATCCTTCCAGGAGGGAAACCAATACTACCTAAGTGTATCGCAATACACTTTTTCAAGATGCGACTACTACAGCTGGAGATAAGACGCACTCTCTACCTCAATAAGCGCGATACTCCTGTTGATGATCAAGATCCATGGTTCCAGCAAATGCTCAATAAACTTGATTATTGGGTGGCCTCTTGTCCGAAAAACGACGGAGGAAGTGGCTTGAGTGAGAAGTGGTAAGGACACCACCCTGAGAATTGCTTTTTTTTTTTGGATCGTTTGCTTACCATATTACAGGTTTCATGGCAGGCGGAATACAATGATCGTTTTCATGTTTCGCCCCTCCCCTCAGGTACCGGAGCCTTCTGTCAGCGCTGCGCAGAAATGCTACGAGGCGTCGGTCTTCAATGTGGCAATGCAACGAGAGCAGATTGCGACTAAATCGGTCGACTTGACTTGGATCTTCACTCAATCCCTTTTTATGGCGTTGAACACCATACTTTGGTCCCTGTCATATCCTGAAATTCGAAGGGAGCATCCCGTAGATGAAGTCAAGGGCCACCTTGATATAGCGTTAGAGGCCATCGTGCTTGCTGCAGAGAGATGGCCCGGCGTTGCATCGGCATTACTTCTATATAAGAGCCTTGTCGCGGCATGTCTCAAAGCATACAACACTCATGAATCATTCGTCGTCCAATCTCCGTCCAATCATACAACACCGGCATCGTCGCAGGAAGTTGCGACGCCGCCATCCATTTCAAGTCCTGCAAGTACCACAATGTCATTCCCTTCTCAGAACATCCGGGGTATGAATGCCTCAATTCCTGACAGTTTGTCTTCGGGCACATTGTCAAGAGGGCACTCTGCAGATCCGACGTTCCCATTCTCAACCACCTCGCCTCCTTCGGAACCGATGAAACTGGCCCCGTATCCGCTGTGGGACTCTCAAGTGCAGACCCAACGGCTTACTTCCTCAAGCATAACGCCAACCCCATATACCACCTCATCGTTCAACCCAACGACTGTCGCTTGCTCTGATGGACAGTTCGACCCAACCACGCCCTACAATCAGTTTCCCTCTGTTGTTCCCGGTTTGCAAGGCTGGGATCCTGATTTTACGCTTGCCTCTACAACAGCAAGCCACCTTGCGTATGTTGAAGCGACTGTTGATCCTATGAATTGGATGGACTCTATTGGAAATCAATACTCGCAATATTTCAATGGGGCATACCCTATTCCATCGTGGCGTGAGCGGACGCTCAGTCAACATGACCAGATTGAGCTCATGGCGAAGTTGGAAGAGAATATTCCTGATGTGTCAGCCCAACTTGTGCGGGAGTCTGCAACGTTTTACCAGTCCTAGTAGGTTTGGGGGAATTGACAACCAAGTCACAATATGTTTGCTATTGCGAGAGTCGCCGCGGTTCTTCCCGTGCAGCGGCCTTTGTTTTGATACATGAATGTAGATATACCCATGGGCGATTATTCAAAAAAGGGCTTACGAGGTACGGTAGCCTGGTGTTTGGTGCTAGTTTGGCTTTGATTTAGTCTCACAGGTGATATACAGTTAAGATATGGAGGAATTAAAGTCTACAGAACTACTTTTTGACATTGTTCCCTAGACCTCGAGTATGTTCAATATTTCCTCAGTATGGGTTGAAGCTATCATGGTATACTCAGGCCGGAATATTTCATTGTAATAGCACGATGGAATACGAATAGAGGAGGCGAAGTGGTAAAAGGTGGATCACCAGCGGTAAGCAGTGGCTGGGGTTTCAGGAGGCTGTAACGGCCTGCGTTTTGTAGTACGGGAAATACCCGTTTTCTCTCTTTTTTTTTTTAATATATTTCTTGTCCTTCTGAAATAGATATCAGGTGTTGAAGAAGATTGAAAGCGAAAATTGACAAGGTGAATGGCATCAACGGTGCCATTGAAACAATCCTGGAACATTGTACAGAGTAGCGACAAGGAAATGCTAATTGGATGCAAGTCGCCGCTAACTTCCTTAGCGGTTGATAGTAAAATCCAATTGAATCCAGCAAAGATTGAAAGATCGAAATCGTATTGACGGGTATCGTAAGTTACAAGCCTTGAAAAAGGGCTCGGTCACGTGCACTTCCGGTCTCTTGCCGTCATCCAACATCTCAAAGCCGTCCGTTTCTCTTCCAGTGCGGACCAAAGGGCCATCGCTCACTCCACCATCGCCGAGTTTCGCCTTCCACTCTTTTATATTGCTCATCGAAACGCTTGCTTGACAACATTCTGGTAGCGCTCAGAATCGGATCATTGGAATGTGTGCATATTAGACGGCTGTGGAACGTCTTGCTCGCCCGCCTGAGCGAACCTCGACCGGCGTGATTTCAGCCCCCCCTCATAGCCTAGATCTGCTTTGATCTGCCCTTGGGTTGAGAGTCTGTGATATAGACCTCCTCTCGAGGCTGCAGGACTCAGAGCTGCTCAGGCTCTGATCAATCTCCTTCCTCCGAACCTTCACTCGGGACCCCATGTCCGATCGCGCCTCCTCGGCGTCATTCCGGTTAGGGCCTCCTTCGCCATCATCTCCCGCCACTGGGTCTTTAAAAGCGAACCACCCTTCTTATATCTCAACCGAACACACCCCACAAACCCCGACATCTCCTCCGTTGATGTCGGTAAGCGCTCAGAACTATGCCTCCAATTTCGCATCCTCGCAAACGTCACCTGGCCAGGCAACGTCACAACCTGCAAACCTCTCCTCGCCACCTTCTTCCGTGCCGATGTCTACCCAAGCCTCACAGCAACCCACAGTAGGTACAACGAATTCGTTCCCGACACCGGCTAGCAGTGTGAACGGTCACTTCACGGGGGCAACGCCTGTTGATGATAGCGAACAGACAGAGAAATCATTCGGGCCGGAAATGGGGGCGACATCCACCACAGATCTGAATGCGCCCATGCAACAGACAGAATACAGACGGACAGACCATGATCGGCAGTCGGAAGGGCCAAGTGCGCAAACCGGAATCCGCGATTTTGGAAACACAAGCGGCCAGGATATGCTGAACCATGGCGATGCCATGGATATCGACAAGGGAACGGCGGATCTATCTAACTATGAATCAAGCTTAGAATCTCTGCAAAAAGAGTTTACGTCGGCCTTCCATCTTTGCAAAAGCTGTAAGAGCTCCCCAATACCAATCCTTGGTGCGGCTGTTGCCGTTTTCATAATGCACTCTGGTCCATCATTTCTTGGATTGAGATATGTTAACACTGTGCTATGAAATCTACAGCCCATATTGCGACTGGTCCGGACCCGTCGTATGATCTTGTTTCCTTGTACGGGCTTGGTCCGGTTGCGAAATCGGTTGCAAGGATGGATCCGGTAACTGGGGAGAAAATCAACAGACTAAGAAAGTCCTACGAAGGCAAGCTGAAAGGCCTAGGCTTAGCTGGGAGAAACAAACCTGTGAAGCAGGAACCCGGTATGGCCGGTGGGCTGAGATACATGACGATGTGGCCGGAAGAAGAGTGGCAAAACCAGAAGGTGTTCGGGAAAGAGATCAAGGTTGCTGATATGGATTCAGCGTTGTATAACCTTCAGATGAGAGCCATGAAAATGGAGCCGGGCACAGTTACGAACAACGATTATTGGGAAGATATTCTTGGCCATGAAAAGCAGTCGAAACATGCTGGAAGTGGGGATGGTAGCAAGAAGGCTGCGACACCTTCCAATGGCGCACGAGTGCCCAGTCAGGCAAATGGAACACCCACTGCAGCTGAGCCGGAGCGGGCTCGGCCCAGTCGGGGACGCAAGAGGCATTACGATGACAATAGCTTTGTTGGCTACGGCGAAGGCTACGCAGACGACGATGATGATGGCGCATTTTATTCCAATAGCGAAGGAATTAGCAAGAAGAAACGGAAGAAGGTATAGTCTGTGATCCTAGAATGTTTTGCCTTGACTAACGCTGGATCGTAGGATCATGTGTCGAAAATATCAACTCCTCTGCCCGAAAGAGGTGGAAGTTACGGGGTCGGTATGTATGGCATAGGGGCTAGGTAACCGATGAAAATTTTGGCGAACCAAAAGCAAGTTGCGCTTTGCCCTGCTTTTCCTCTATCTCTCTTTTTTTTTTTTTCTTTTTTTCCCTTTTCCAATTTCCTTGCCTTTGCTTTCCCCCTTGATCCACATCTCTACGTGCATAGGTTTCAGGCCCAAAAATGAGGACTAGGCTTTGGATCTACTGGTATGCTTTGGTAGATCCGGTCATGACAGAGTCCTCACCGATCTATTATTCTCCGTACATTTTTGCATCATGGTGCTGGATATACCCGGCTTTATCAATTGGGCGGCGTTTAGGGGAGCAATAATCGTTCGGAACAGGTTTGTCTTTCGTATCCCTTGGAAGGCAAAAGATTTACAGCTTAATGTTCATGTTTAAATGCGTTTGCTTGTTCACTATTTGATCTGATTTAGTTGGATTTCGCCTTGTTTCATTCTCGTCGTCTGCGATGGATTGGATTTTTTTTCGATTTTGTCCATCAGTCACTTTCAAGATGACATGGTTTGATATTCACTTCGTGGGTGACAGGGAGTCCGACTGTATTTCTTTCGCCTATTTACTTCTTCGGACAGTGAATGTTTATTAGCAGTACAGGAAAGAGGCATCAAGGATGCCGTGATATACTACTAGATGGGTAGGAATGATACCTATGATACAGAATAAAATGTAGCTTACAAACGAAGTTCTTCAGTACCGCTGAATAGATTTGGTCCTACGAGGCATTCTATCAAAGAATTTCTAAACCCTTAAAGAGCCCATCCGTTGTACTGCCGTCAAGCGTCCCCATTGGAGTTCTTCTCTTCGCGCAAATTGCGCTCATCTCGACTCTCACTTGCCGGATCAAAATAAGCTGACCGGTCCGGCACAGTCAGTTCATCTGTATATCTCTAATAAATGATGTATTTCGGGTACTCACGCTTCTCACCGAAGACGGTTGTGCGAATTCCTCGTCTGTTCCCTTTATACCTTCCGGGGATCACTCGGTGAACGGTACACCTATAGCCAGCAACATAAGCATCCATCATAAACTGGGGGAATGGACAACATAGGAATGTAATACCGATTATCCCACATCGCAACACTACCAACAGCCCACTTCCAACGCACGTAGTGATCATCAGCGGAATGGATATGATGCGATAGGAAATCCAGAAGCTTGTCTAGACAGCATATCACGTCAGTACTGAATGGTCATCGAGCCAGCCGGCACTGTTCATACACAAGAACTAAAATACTAACCTGACTCGAGTTTCTTGAGTTCTGCAAAGCCGGTTACGAACCCCGTGTTCACGTTCAGGGCTTTCAGTCCGGTGACTGGGTGTGTTCGAACGGCGGGATGGTGGGTGTCGATGGGTGGTCTGTTTGGACCGACGCCCCAGAGGTCAAGGATTGTGTCATCTATTTGGTATTAGTATGAACATAGTTTTCGCTTGTTGTATAGAGGCATGGGGGGCGGACATTGGAGTCTAGAGGTGTGTACTGCGTGGAGGCCATCGAGGAATTTCTTGTAAGCGTCGCTGAGAGCGTCGTATAGGCCGTACTGGGAGACCTGATGATATTCTGGGTTAGATGGGGGGATATTGGGCTTAGGTTGAAGGTGTGAATGGAGTATACCCAAGCAGTGTCGCCTCCGACGTCTGGATGCTCTTCCATTCTCAGTAGGGAATATGATGGCGCTAGTTGAGGTAAATATTCGACATTATATTTAGTGAGTGTGCAATACATACGGTTAATTTCAAACGACGTATCTGCGTGGAACTCGCCACTCGGCTTTGAGAAGTTACAGCTGGAATAACTGGTGCATATATATGGAATGGTGGTCTTACCCATGGGGTGTAATTGGCAATCTCGCGATGATCCTCACGGCTACCGTGGATATTCACGAACTATATGATTTCGTCAGTAGAGAAAGAGCAGCCATGTATCGAGGAGTATCTAACTTTTTGGTCCTGTATCGCTGTTAGCCCTAGTTGGAATCCCGCAATCTAGATACTATCTTCGCACTCACCTTCTGGGCAGGATGCTTATCGAGAATTCCTATAAGTACAAGTCAGTATTGAGACCTTCCCTACTGGAACCCTGGATACGCTACTCACCGTAATGCTGAAATAACTCAACTTGCTTTTCCGTCGTTAAGTCCTGATCCCTAAAAAACACCACACCCCTCTCGGTCACCAAAAGAGCCAATTCATCCAGCTGCTGCTCATTCAGCTGAGACAGTTGCACATTCTCAAGAAGGGTGCCGACTGACTCAGTCAGGTCTACGGGCTTGGCCACAGAAAATAGAGCTTTCTTTTCAGGGTCGGCGAAGAGTGCTCGGTCTTTTGATGGGTTGAACGGTTCCCGAATGGAGTCTGGAGGGACATGGTGCTTGATTTTGGGGTTGAAGTTGGGGTGGAGGGTGATGGGGAAACCTGAATCAGGGGATATGTGCTTGCGCGCTTCGAGATGGGCCATTCTGAGATCGGAAGTTGATGTCCCTGCAGGTTGTTTTGGGTGTGGAGCACTAGGGGTTGCAGTAGGCGCTTTATACGTCTTATAAAATGGGTCTACTTCTACTTGACGGCAAAGACGGATGGATGACAAGCAGCATTACTAAATGTGCTCTCAAACACCATTCGCTTTATCATTCGAGATATGGCCGGGCCAATGATGCTATATGGGTAGCAATATCAACATGCAATGACACAATTGACCGAGGCCACTAGTTGCATCAATGGCCTGGATGGCGTCAATGCTGCCAGCCATGACATGAGCCCTAATAACCATTGGGTAGTAGACGTAGTTTCGGCACAGAAACACGCTACGAAAAACAAACTTGAACCCAGAATTGTTAGTGCAATCCGACATTTATTTCCCAGATTGGAAATGCCTTCAGACTAGAGGATCGATGGCAATGATACCATAAGTCCCTGGGATCGCTCTATCGGCACCCCATTCAACCCCCGCAATTGGAGAGGGGTTGTCGCGACTCATGTCATATCTAGACTTCCATATTCTTCCTATATAGTTGCTAAATACATCCTGGTCCTCGGCTTCTCTTATGCGAAGCCCTAACTTACCTAACTTGGTTAAACCTACCTAACCTTCAGAAAGTACCAAGATGGGTGAATCAAAGACGCTCGCCCATGATTCAACCCAAGAGTTTTCTGGGGATGAAACCACTGTCCTTGGAGGTCATGATGGACTATGGATTCAATTCCTGACATGGGCACGATGGTATCCAAGAGACATGAATCATTTAGAAAAGCGACTGGTACTGAAATTGGACGTTCTGATTCTGACATTCGGCTGCCTTTCGTTCTTCACGAAATACCTTGACCAGCAGGCCATTACAAATGCTTACGTATCGTAGGTTAGCTCCATTGCAATGTCCTCAAGCAAATTCAACAGAGACTAACAGTAATACACAGAGGAATGAAAGAAGACATTGGACTCGTCGGTAATGAACTCAATTACATTACAGCCGCATTCTGGGCAGCATATTGTGCATCCATGATCCCTGCATGCTATTTTCTGACCAGAAGTCGAATCAATATCATTCTACCTACGTTAGAAGCCGGGTGGGGCCTGTTCACATTTGGATGTGCCTGGGCACAGAATCCGGGCACTATCTACGCGATGCGGGTTCTCATCGGCATCTGCGAATCATGCTCCTTTACCGGCGTGATATATGTCATTGGATCGTGGTATAAGCCTGAAGAAATCGGTCGTCGAGTGTCGCTATTCTTCATCGCATCACCTCTGGGGACAATGTTCGCTGGTTATCTTCAGGCGGCCGCGTATACCAATCTGAACAATACGCATGGGTTGGCCGGATGGAGGTATTCCTCTATCAGCTACTTGTACAACAATGAATATCAAGCTAATAGGCTTCGTAGGTGGCTTTTCATCGTCTGCACCATCATCACAATACCCATATGTATCCTGTACGTCCGGACTCACCACCTCCGATACAGGGACAATACTAACTGGACACAGTGGCTATATAGCATTCCTAGACGTCCCGCATCGTGCGAAACCCAGGTTCCTAACTCATAAAGAGCACGAACTCGCCAATTCCCGCCTCGTAGGCCTCACAGCTCCAAGCCAACTGAAAGTCTCCCGTGACATTTTTAAGCGTGTGCTCGGTCGTTGGCACTGGTACGTCTTCGTTGCGCAGTGGATCCTCATTGACCAGAACTTTCTGGCTTCGTCCACACCATTCAGTTTGTACCTCAAAGCAAAACCGGACCTCTATTCTGTCACAAGAATCAATACCCTGCCGACAATTGCAACGGCTGTTTCTATTGTAGCTGCCTTGATCGCGGGGACCGCGGCGGACAAGAAGAGGAATTTCTGGCTTCCTTCTATCATCACTACAATTCCAGTTCTATTGGGTCTTGTTTTACTTGTAGTTTGGAAAGTGGGTGAGGCTGGACGACTGGCGGGCTTTATTCTTACCGGAGCTGAGGGTGGTGAGTACCAAAACTCTCTTGCATAAACACATTCATCCTTTTATCTTCATCCACCACCGCCACTGAGAGATTATTCTAATGAAGCTTATCCGCTAGCAATGAGCCCTCTCACAATGAGCTGGGCAACCGTAACGATGGCTAACGACGCCGAAGAGCGTGCAATTGTGACGGCCAGTATGAACGCTATCGGCCAAGCCATGTCCGCTTGGACACAACTATTACAGTACCCAGCAGTGGAAGCCCCGAACTTCAGGGGAGGGTTTATCTCGAATCTGGCAACAACCGTGGCGCAGTTGGCGGTTGTTGCGATTATGTTGTTGCTCACTCGTTGGGATGCCCGAAGGAAGAAAGTGTTGAATCTATCGGCAATATAGTTATGAAGATGGCTGGGGTGTCGTATACAATGTTGGAACTGGAATAAATTCTAGAACTTTCTGTTAAAAGTTATTTTAGAGCCATTGATGTTAGTTGATCGACTTGCCATAAGGCAGAATCTTATTGTACTGAATGGTTCTGATCTCTTCAGGTTCTCGTCCGGTCGGTAGATTTATAGTGGAGAAGGGCATTATGTTCGGCCAATTGTTAAGCTCGATGCCATTGAAAGGGCGCGGAATTATGTTACTGTGGCCTTGCCAAAGGATATTGCTGTCTAGTATAAGTCTATAACACCTTCTCGTTTCTTGTCGATATTTCTCCCTTGTCTTTAGATATTATCTTTCTTTGTCTATAGTTTATTCCTCACGTTTGGTCTTGTTGTCCTAATAAAGAAGACCATGACTGGTACTCACCCCACGCAGCGGAAGCCATGGATCGAGACGCCGTTGATAGAGTCTGCGACGTTGTCAAAGGCAGCAGATGGTAAGTATATTTACTCTATTGATCTAATACCTTTTATACATCGTTGTTAATGTCTATATAGTAGAGTCTTTCTGAAACTAGAACTGCTTCAACCTTCAGGGTCCTTCAAGTCGAGGTAGGACCATCTGAAACTTCCACAAGAACTATCAAGAAGCACAGAAGTAACTCATATTCATTGCAGAGGTATCGGAAATCTGATTCGCAGCGCTCTCCTGGATCCTGCAAACAAAGACAAGGAGCTTCACTTCTACAGTTCTTCGGGCGGAAATGCAGGGCTAGCCGCCGTCATCGCAGCCCGAGATCTGGGCTGCCACTGCACAGTCGTCGTACCACATAGCACCAAGCCTCTCATGATTAGCAAGCTGCGCGCTGCTGGAGCTACAGATGTGATCCAGCATGGGTCAAGCTGGTTCGAGGCCGACACTTATCTACGGCAAACCTTCATCGAAAAGGAGGCAGACGAGAAAGACGCTGACGCGGCTGAGCAACGGAACATCTATGTGCCCCCATTTGATCATCCAGATGTCTGGAAAGGTGCGGGGACAATGGTTTCGGAAATTGCTACCCAGTTACCGCCCAGAGACACTCCTGCAGGCTATGCTTTCCCCGCTGATGCCATTGTATGTAGCGTTGGTGGCGGAGGTCTCTTTAATGGGATTGTGGAAGGACTTGGGGATTACATGCGATCTCATCCGACACCAGACTTGATAGCTGGTACAACGTCAAAGAATGTCTGTGTGTTGGCTGCTGAGACAAATGGAGCAGATTCTCTGGCGCTCTCGCTGCGGAGCGGAAGTCTGCAGTCGCTTCCGGCGATCTCCTCCCTGGCGACTTCTTTGGGTGCGCTTCGTGTGGCTCCTCAGACTTTGAAGAATGCTCAGTCACCACCAGCCGGTGTTGACGTTGTCAGTGTTGTTGGATCCGACGCTGAGGCTGCGAAGGGAATCATTCACTTGGCTGATGAGCTTCGGTTGCAGGTGGAGCTGGCATGCGGGATCAGTGTTGAAATAGCGGCAGGGCCAAGGTTGAGGGAAGCTGTTCCAGATCTTACTCCGGACAGTCGGGTGGTTGTGGTTGTTTGTGGAGGAAGCAATATCACCGCGGAGATGATTGCTGAATATCGGCAGAGATTGCAGAATGGATGGAAATAGACATTATCGCATCTTCTTTCTTCTTCTTCGGCATATTGCGCAACACGAAATTGCAGTACCCATGGTATTCAAATATATGATAGCATAGCGATATATTCAATTTGTCTCTGGCGTTGGATGCATGTGCCTCATACTGCTATCTCGTGACTTGTACTTTCTCTTCCTTTTGCTACCAACACCAATGCCTTTTGTGCTTCAAACAACTATTAACATGTGCAGAAGTCTTTTATTATACCCAATATCAAGACTCCTCAAGGATTGTAGACTTATGTTCTGCAATGCACTTGCCTTCAACAAGCTACCAAGGGCATTGTCGCATGTCCTTGGTGCGAGATCTGACACACTTCTCTATCTCTCTAGCTTCATGCAAAGATTCACTCTCGATGAAGTGAAGGTCAAACTTATCGTGGCCCCGACAACACAAGCTATCTTTAATAACAAACATATCAAGGCTCAATCTCAACAGATTTCCAGTGTTTCATCATAACACTCCTCCTTGACGATATATTGTTGCTGAAGACTCATATCTGTGCTTGCTGTTTTCAATCTCTTAGCTTCCATACTATCTCTCATTAGTCACTCACTTTTGACACTATCTACTATAACTTCTTTGTCACTTCTTTCTTCTACTCCTCTATCTAGTGTCCATGCGCTACCCTACATTGGAAAAATGGATGACCAGGTCATCAATTTAGCTCAGCTTCATTACATAGCTGAGCAGCAGGCTCGGCACTCATGTGTATGGGAGGGTCAGGAACATTGCAAGTCTTGCGCCATACTTTGTTATAGCAAGGGAGATATTCTAATACTATCTGTGCTAGCACACCAGTACCCTAACTTCAAGGAGTCATGGGCGTTAGTAACACCGAGACTTCGCCAAGAGTACACCGAGCGAGTCCAGATACTTGCCTCAATGTCTACGCCGATGGAAGCACAAGCCGACTATGAGAGCAGTTTGAAAACTCTCTATGAAACATGCTTTGCAAGCATGACCCAGCTTGAGGCTGAGATGACTTCGTCCATACCCAGTGAGTACCACATCTGCTTGGCAAATGTTGAGCGCTAATAGTTATAAGTATCCACATTCAAAGCCCAACTCGGTCACCTCGGTACAGAGGTGTTAGCCGAGTCGTGCCAGGGGGCCGACGATGAAGATGGTGAAGACGGTGACGATGACGATGCCACATACTCTAACGATGAGGATGTGGAAATGACCGAAAGAGATATCTCTCCGACCCATGACCCAAGAGAAACCGAAGACCCCATGATACCTGCCCTGGAATCTGCTGTCGACGCAGGAGTACTAGCGTTAGAGAATCTCCAGCGCGTCCTCAATAAGTCTGATGTCTGGTTGGGTGACACTAATTGGAAAGATGACATTGAATTGGCACTTTCCTTTTCTCAGACGGAAAAAGTGATCATCGGGGTTGTTGGTAGCACTGGTGTCGGAAAATCGTCTCTCATCAATGCCATCGCCGATGAGGAAAACATACTCGCAACAAACTGCATGCGGGCCTCCACTGCAGTGGCAACGGAGCTGTCATACAACGATGGAGAGTTCCGGTACAAAGCACGCATTGAATTCATCCAACGCAGCGAGTGGGAACACGAACTACGCATCCTTTTCAAAGAGCTCTGCGACAGCTTGAGGGATGTCACCCGAGAGAACATTCCAAAGGATTCTAATGCCGGTGTTGCACTTGACAAGATCAAAGCTGTGTACCCCTCACTGGAGATGGAAAACATCACCAACACATCAGTTGAGAAGCTCTTGGAGGATCAGAAAGTCTTGAGTCTGCTTGGTAGTACCTTAATCTTTGAAGAGGACAAGGCCCGAGTCTTCTCTCGGAAACTGAAGTCTTACATCGATAGCAAGGGCAAAAGGCGCAACTCGAAGAACCCTTCACAGAAGGGCAGTGATATAGGGCTCTGGCCGCTTATTCGCGTGGTTCAAATTTATGTAAAAGCAAAGGCGCTGTCTACCGGAGCTGTTCTTGTCGACTTGCCTGGTGTCTTTGACTCTAATGCTGCGCGCGTGGCGGTTGCAGAAGACTATATGAAACGTTGCTCAGCTCATTGGGTTGTCTCGCCCATTAATCGAGCTGTGGATGACAAAGTTGCCCATGACCTTCTAGGGCAGAACTTCAAGATGCAGATGCATATGGATTGTGCTTTCAATAACATCACCTTCATATGTACCAAGACAGACGATATCTCTGTGAGTGAAGTACAGGACTCTCTAAGACTGGCACTGCCGTCAGTGAAGAGGCGAGAACAACAAAACAAACTATGTGCTCAGTTAGAAGTCGAGGTGAATGAGCTTGAAAAGAGGAAAGAATGTATTCTGGACGATATTGGCTCTATTTCTGACGAGATCGAGGAGCTTGAAGCTAGGCTGTCCAGTGAAGAGTCCCATTTGAGCCAATCTGACAATATGCCCAACAAAGAAAAGATGTCCAGTGAGGTTGAGATGAGCGGGACAACCGACTCTAACAAGAATGATATGGCAACGGCTCCTGTTGATGTCTCCGCCACTGAAGTGCAAAAGTCGAGTCGCGCTGGAACTGAAGACAGGATGAGGCAGCATCAGGCTCTTAAAGCCGAGAGGAAACAACTTGAACAACAGCGACGCCAACTCAACCAACAGATCAAAATCAAAAAAGCAGAATCTAAGCGACTCACGGAAGAAACCGAGAATATGAAAACAGACATTATCCGGGAATGCATCAACGCCAGAAATATCTACTCAAAGGAGGAGATCAAAAAGGACTTTGCGTGCGGCATCCACGAGTTAGATCAAGAGTTTGGAGAGGATGAAGATCAGACAGCGATTGCTAGCTTAAATTTGCCAGCTAGAGACTATGAAAAACTGGCGAACGAACTTCCTGTGTTCTGCGTGTCCACAAAGGCATACCAAAAGCTTTGTGGTAGACTTCGGAAGGAAGTCCATGTGACTGGTTTTACAAAGCTGGAGGATACTGAAATACCCCAGTTACAGCGCCATTGCATAAACTTGACCGGAAAAGCAAGGGAAGCATCGGCATTGCGATTTTTAGCTCAACTGAAAAAGCTGTTCCAATCGATGTCATTATGGTCGCTGGCAACTAGTCCGGCACATATCATGTCGGACGAGAAGATACAAGAATTGGAAACCGGATTCAACTTGGCCGTGGATAACTTAAGAAAGGTATGCTTCTTATCTAGGCATTCGGAAATTTTTGCTTAATCCGTTAGGCTATGGAAAAGCAGGTTTGCGAGCACTCTGATGCACTTCTTCAAACATTTGAAGTGAACATCATCAATCGACTTGGTATGTGACTCCGTCAATGCACTTTGCTCTCGTCTGACAGATACAAATAATGTAGACCGAGCAGTAAAACATGCCTGCGGGGAAATTCCTCGCATAATCTCTGAGTGGAATGCACCCCGTAACGAAGGAGGTCTTGCGTTCAATACGTACCGAGCCATTTGTCGTCGTCAAGGAGTATTCAAGGAAAGAGACTGGAACCAAGAACTGTATGCAAAGCGGCACCGTGTCTTTGTTATTCTGGACAATACTCACATTACAACAGAGCCAATCCATTGTTAGACAAGATTGTCGGCGGTTGGACAAGAACATTCTGCGTGAAAGTTCCTCTACATCTCAATGAGTTTGCTGTCGGCATGGAAGGCAGCCTGCAAGACTTTCACAGCAGAGCAATGGCCCTCGCTGATAGAGGCGCCCCCACCAACAGGAATACTGAAATGCCGGAAGTGATGCTAAGCACCTATTGTAAAACTCTAGGGTATGAGCTCAAGCCGCTGGAAGCATCAATAAAGTCAGAGCAAAAGGAATTGAACAGGATATTTGCCAAGACGATTGAGGCAGAGCTACAGCAGGCGTATCAAGAGTGTGCGGATCAGTCTGGTAAGTTTTCAGTTATTATTCTTTATCTGTGGGATAAGGAAGGGAAGGAGCATGAGACTTCTTAACTCCATTCCCCATCTTGACCGGAATTCTCCAAACGGGTGATACATCTCATAGAATCTTCTGACACAGCGTACATAGGCCGGTATTCCTTGGTCCGCATGAGAGACATAATGACTCGCCAGGCGGCAGACAATTGTTCCTCTGTGCTTGGAATCAGTGCCGAGCGAGCACTACAGAACATAATGGATCTGCTGAACATGACACGAGAAAAGCTAGGACATCTGGTAGAATCGACCGTGAACCACGTGTCGCGCGACTACCGCACGGCTATCATCGAACCTCAGATCCGGAAGTTCTCTGCTGACCAGATAACCCTCAAAAATGAGGTAACCAAGATCATACAGAGCACAGAGGCAAAGATACATCTAGATCAACTTCTGGGGCTTAACAATGAACCAAATGGTCAGACAGTCCTAGTACCACCTGCTGCACCCGAAGTCTTGGTAAAAAGCGAAGAGGAACCAGAAGTGAAATACGAGGAGGAGATTCCCATTCAGGTAGAAGACCTATGGGGTCTGTACCCAGAGCTTGCGCTTGTTTATAACGACTTATTCAAGCCGGAGGCAGAGCGCGAGTAAAAACCAAAGGGGCTGTCATCATCTATGGGACACGAACTACAATGGACGACGATGACGAGCATTTCACCTGATATTTCAGGGGTAATGGATGGTGCATGCAGTCGTGAGGACGACGGTTTTATTTCCAGACCTTTCGATGCGAACTTTGGATGATCTGATAATTCGTGTTTCTCGGGATTTTCGAACATTAATGGCAGATGGTTGAAGCTTAGTCCCATGTCTCTGGAAGACACGGGATGAGGTGCGCAATTGGATTGATGGTGTTGTTATTTTTGGATCTTTCCATGCTGAACGTGAACGACTTGATTTCTCAGTTTCGTGGATGGCTCTTGGTTGTTGTTAGCAGCTTTGGAACTTATCGTCTCTGACGTGAATAGGGTTTATTCTGGAAATGAACCTTCCATTTCATCTTCTATTGCATCAATCTTCTGGCGTAATTACTGGCCATGTGCCTGTAACAGCAAAATAGCAAACTTCCAATCCTACCCATAATGAGAAAGAAACATGCTACGAAATGAACCACGTATAATAAATCATCAACATATCCATTGATCTCATCAGCTACCCGATAATGGCTAAGCCACTGGTATTTCGCAAATAAATCCCAACATAAACATAGCAGCATCGCAGACCACACGCAAATGAGTAAATAGTATCAATAGGTAGCAAGCATAAGACCCAAGAGTATATAACGCCAGAATGTAGCCACTAAGATGTTCCACTGTTTGTCTTCACCCACTTCAACACATCCTTGCATACAGAGAGCAGGGAGTGATCTTTGGGAAAGCGGAAGCGAAAAAAAAAGGGAAGTAAAAAAGTCACAAATAAAACATGCGTCCCATCTATGCTAGGTTGGGAAGGAATAAAAAAAATGGGGTGAAACTGGAAAGAAGATAAGAGGTAGATAAAGAAGCAAAGCAGCAAGTCTATAGCATCGTGCTTAACAATCCGAAATCATGCATGCACCGGGGGGAATATCGAAGACCGCTTATAGATGAGACGGCGTAAGATGGATTGATCGACGCAAGGTAGGAAAAGAGTAAAGGGTGGAGAACGAGATGATTGCCCTGGCACTGATAAATGCAACCACGGACGAGACTTGTCGGTCGTTTATTAGAGATTCCTTTTTTCAAATTTGACCTTCTGTTTCCTCTTCAAGATTTATATGTTCCGTTATCCCTGTGGTGTTGAATATGTGCAGTCCATGGGGCTGCTGTGGATTAGAAGGGGAATCCGCCCGGGAATCCGCCGCGGGACTGCTGGCCGCCACCGAAGGGGTTTCCGCCGGCTTGAGCGAAACCACCGCCACCGCCGCCGTTCATCATGTTAAAGAGGATGTTGGGGTCGATGTTGATATGGGTGCCGCCCATGCCACCCATACCACCCATGCCGCCCATTCCACCCATACCGCCCATGCCACCCATGCCG